>NC_134474.1:54816969-54980236 GCF_964194025.1 Convolutriloba macropyga | reverse complement strand
ATTTGGGACGTCAAATATAATAGCTCTAAATAAACATTGATGTGATTTTTTGACAGATATTTTTGCAATTATTTAGGTGCTATGATTTTAGTTTCGTCAAACCTTTTTAAGAACTAAAAGAATCCATGAAAATATGAACAAGACTAATGTTCATATTCCGTTTTCCACTAACCTTTTGAAAGCAAAGTTGAGAGGACTTTTAATGCTAAAAGAAAAAATATTTAAAAAAATAGTGTTTCGTTTTACTATTGTTCCTCTCAAAGATCCTTTTCTTTTCCCGTTCTTTCTTCTCTACTTTTCCTATAAACTGTTTTAACAAAAGAAAATGCTACTATGTTACTCACTCCAGGGAAATTCCTCTACGAGTTTTTTTAAGTAGCCAGAAACGTTCACTAACATTTTTTTAATGTTCAGCTGGGTTCAGTATTCATCTGCTTAGTTGACAAGGCATTAGATTAAAAATAATAAAAATCAAATTTGTAGGAACGAAAAATTGCTCCTGTTGTTTTAAAAACCTTTTATTTTCGGCTTCAATTCGAAATGTGTTTTAAATACCAATTTGCCATTTAAAATGTTGAAACAAAATTAACTGAAAATAAAACGAGATTAACTCAGCTGCATGTAAGAATGGTTTGTTTGAGCTCAAAGTTCAAAGAACGAGGAGTTTCCGTCAATTTCACCTTCACAGTCCTTGAAAATATGACACGTGTAATCTTATGTGACCTTGAAAAATCATCCCAGTGTTTGTTTTATCACTTAAAGATCTGCTCAATGTGCTCCTATTGCACTTTTACTAAACTTCTCCCAAGATTTCAGTTCTGAATTTCTCTCAGGCCAGGGACCTCAAAACTCATTGAAATCGCGGCATTGAAAATTGAAATTGATGCAAGTGTGCGCTTTTCATAGTTCCTTTGAAGCCGCTCAAAATAGAGGTGGACTTGAATTCTCTTTATCTGAACTGAAGATTTCGCTGTTAAGTAAAGTGAGCTAAGCTGGGATTTGATTGTTTGCGCGCCAAATTAGCCGACACATGTTTCATTGTCTGAGGTATGATTGGAAATGCACGTTTAATCCTATCAGCTGGCGCCAATTAGAGCTCGGTTTTAGACAGATCTGGACTGAATTTGAATGAGTCTCATTTGAAACGTACATAATTATCGGCCATGACACACCTATATTTTAATTAAATATGTTTTCAATTCCTTCCACACAATTTAAAAAGAATAGCTGGATGAATCAATAGCGGTTTGTTGAACGTATTTTCTACCGCAAATGTGATTTTGCTCATGCTTTTAATGTGTTTTGCAACTATGTAAAAGTCCAGACAGACGATCGAAAAAAATTCATAAAAGAATTGTAAGAAAAATTCGGCAAGTAAGACAGCTTTTTTTTTATTTATAATCTTCGTTCAATAGACCAAAAACACGGATTAAAATGTCAAGATAGAAATTTGAAATAAATACAAGTGAAAAGACCAATTTTATTAGGGAATCTTATTTTGAAAAATTTCACGAACTAAACAGTGACCACCCAATGTATTTCAGTACTGAACCAATGTAAATCCAAGACTGATTATAGACCCTCTGTTTATTTTTCACGATTTCGTAATGTTTTCATGTCATAGACATTTCAAACTACCCTCCGAAATATAACTTTTGCACTGTGATGTTACACTGAAAGTACTCTGATCAAGATAGAAAAACATTCTGATTTAAGAATCGTCTGTCAAATATACACGCTGTCAATAAAATGCTGCATAGCGGGGTGTCATACGTTCTTTACAAACATGCTTTACTGTGTGTCATACATGCTTGACATCCTTGCTTGACAACTCTGCATATCAAATATGATATCAAAGGTGGCAATGGTTGCTGAGCAGAATTTTCAGGAATCCTTTCTGAGTAGTGACTTAAAAAAATGAATGCATTGTGTTAACATGAACTCGAGATTTTAATTTTAAAATAAGCCATAAAACAAAGGTTGTCAGTCAACTATTGCCATGGTGCCATTAAACTTGACATTAAACTAAAGGTGCTCTCGGCTTCACGGCGTTTTTGGATCTTTGATCTATGCACTGGTATTAAATATTGCAATGTGAATTGAAATCCTTAGGTACCAATACAACGACAGGGTTACATGACAATTTACCCACTTCCTATATACCCCATGCCATTTTCACCAACGCTATTCTACCCAACGCCATTTTACCCGATGCCATTTTAACCAATGCCAACTAACCCAATGCATAAGTAACCAATTTTGAAAATTACCAATTATTCTTGATCTGACTGCAACAGATGCTCTTTTCAAGGCCAAAACAAAGTGCGTACAGCTAATTACACCGCATAAAAATGACGACTCTGTCTTAGTTCAAAACAAATGACGTCACGCATGCATTAGCAATTGCCAAACATAGGCTAAAAATTCACCAAAAAGTTCTATGTTCTAAGAAGTGGCTCTTAGGTCAAAGTATCTTTTAGGTAAAAGACACTTTTTGTCCATTCGGTTTTCCGGTCATTTGAGTTTTGAGTGCAATTCAATATTTAAAACAAAATTAACGCTATCTAACCAGCACAGTTGGTTGAGAGCCCTATTCATTCAGTTTGAACAGCCGCTTTTTTAGTGGAATTACCGTCGATGAAAAAAAGACCTATAGATTTTTTTGCATCTCTTCAATCACCCAATCAAAACACTCCGAAACAGACGCTAGAAATTGACATAAGCTGGAATAAACCTATCAGCTGGTATAATTCGCAGGGCAAGTGTAAGATCGGTGTTTTTTTGTATACTTTTTGAAGCTGATTTCCGACATTTTTCTATTGAAACTCTTGCAGCGGTGAAAAACACAATCGATGATTCCACTTGCGTGATATTGTTAAGCAAAAACATTGATTGAGTTTCTATTTTCCAGAAGATTTTGATGTTGTGCTACACCAATCGTGAGCTATCTCAGGCCGACGAGTAGTTCTCTATTGGAATTTTCAATTTTGCAACAAATACACGGATACATGGAGGCTGAATGTTTAGCGTATCCGGCTGTTAAAATTGAAAAGGGGTGATTTTAAAGTTCCATCTAGACGCGATAAAGATTTCTTCGTTAGGGGCCAGTACAGATCTTTTCTGGTTTCAAAAAATAACATTCCTTGGTTATCCAATTTATATCTGTCATATCGACTTAAATCTCGAAATTGTGCCGGAATATCGAAATGATTGTTTATTATGGTCTGATCTTTCTTATTTTTTATTAACTTTTGCTTAATGAGGATCCGGTTGATAGTTGATTGCTGATTTTGTTGAATTTGACGCTATTGGCTACTTGCAATGATCATTTTGTTGACTGATTTTGTTTCTGTTTTGGCTATTTTCTTCATGTTAGCCAGAATAAGTTTTTCAACATATCCTGGAATAATTTCATGATTTTGTTTAATTTTCGGGGCTAACAATTTAGCAGCAGTCATTTTGCATTAATGATAGTTTCATTTTAAGCACTTCTAATGCGTCGTCTTTTTGTCTTCAATTAATTGTGGAAATCATTGTCGTCAACAATCAAAGTCAATCTATTGCTCCGGGACGTATCCCCAAATTAATTCAATCAATGCGTTTAATTTTTTTTCAAACTATTGCTGAACATAGTATCATAAAATGGATTTTTTAAAACGTTTTAGTGAATGTAAATTTTGCTTAAATATTGCTTGTGAATTAATTGCAATTGGTTGAACAATAACGTTTCGATTTTTGACTGATACCAAAATGTTCAGATTGAGTTAATTATTATATACTAAGGTTGTTTTGGCTTTGGGAAAAATAAATGGCATTGGTTAAAAATGGTAACATGCCGGTTTCAGTAACATTGAAGTTATCTAGGCTAATATTTCTTATCATTGATTTTTGAATAAAACAGATTTTTAATTGAATTCAGATTTTTTTGATATGTTTGTTTGCAAGAGTTTTTTATAATATTTCCGGCAGTTTGATTTCTTTTCTTCTCAAGACTTTTATGCGAAAAATACTAATTGCAATGAATTCGTTCTGAAGTTTGAGTATATGCGGTTGTTTGAATTGATAGCGGGGTACCAAATGTTTTTGAAACTAAAAGTCTGGAATAAAGTTTTGCATTTGTCTATTTTTGTCCATTTTTCATTCTTTTTTTGTTTTTAACTAATTTCTCGATGTAGTTTTAACGAGATATCATTGAACGATATAAAATTAGCCCAAAATTAATTTTCAACTTAATTTTCAGAGTTTAGAGCGCTTTGATTTTTGATCTATCAAAATTTTCGAGTGCTGACAAGGAAAAAAGATTTTCTGTGTAAAATGTTTTGAAGTTTCTATATGTGTCTCATATACAGCGAATTCTTATCATTTTTAATTCAAAAGCATTGAACTTTAAGAGGAAAAAACTTTTGCAATCTCATTTTTGATTCATAATTGATACCAGAGTTCTTTTTTGTAATTCTGCATTCACTAAAAAAATCTATTTTGGACTTTAAAAAGCTAATTAAAATTAGTGTAAGACTAGTAAAACAAACAATATAATCCATTTCATACTTGATAGACCTCACTGTTTGATGTTTTGGTAAAAGAGATTTATGTTTCTCTTTCTTATTGTTGTTTGTAAAATTAATTGTCTGCTCGATGAAATGTTGTTTTTGCATTTTGCAAAGTTGCATTCGATTTCAATTAAAGTTTGTCGTTTCATTTCTCCTCATATTCATTCGAGCAATATAGAATAATTTGAATCAACTGGTTTTTACATTTTGAGAACCTATCAAATTTCGAATTCTCGAAAATTTGTGTCCTTAGTCTAACAATTTTAGTTTATTTCCTTTAATGGCCTAAACATACCAATGTCTGATTGATCTGTAAGACACTGCTGATCTTGTTGACGTTGGCGCTACATTTTAATTAAAATGTCATCCATTTTCGTACATTTTACGGTCACTAAATGGCGTGCTTAAAAGTCGCGTTGACGTGTTTAGCGTTTAACTACTGTATTGGCTACTGTGAAACTAATCCTTCAAGTGCAAATTTTGGAGTTTTCTTGAGTTTTGTCTTTAGACTTTTTTTCTGTAGATATTTTAGAGTCTGGGTAATTAAAGATCTCATTGCATTCCGTAGTGACACAAAGAAAGCCTACGAATCGTTGGAAGTCAGCGGATAGCTAATAATTTTATTAAATTTGATTGTTTGCATTTTTACCTATCAATTTTGTGATTGGTGACAACTGCAACTTGTTTTCTGAAACTTCGGAATGTGTCCGTTTGACAACAAAATTAATTAGAATTTTGACTGAAAATAATAGGATATAGAGTAAAGTTTCTTGCCTGCAATATTGTTTTGAACATTTTTTTCATTAGCAGGATTTCCTGGTTCATTCATTCTCAACAGTTTCTGTTTCTGTTCATCGGTTATACTTTACTGTGATTCTATTATTGGTTTTTCAAGTTTTGGCACGAAAAGATCATTGGAAATTGGTTCAGGAATTTTTTCTGTTTTTTAGTTTTGCTTGTATGCTCACGTGATTTGTTAATCATCTTGCTGGAACAATGGTTTGATAAGCTTTTAGGTCAAACGTGACTAATCTCAATTGTGACATGCCTTCTGATTTTATACCTCGGATGACCTGTACTTGAAATTGACCAGATTTTGCGGTCTTAAATTAAAATAATAATTGATTGCAGAACTTTTCATCTATAAAAACAAAATTGAGAATTGAAAAAGTAAGAAAAAAATAGAGTTTAATATAAAGTTTGATTCAAAGATTTTTACTCGACACATTAAAATTTGAGATTCAGTTTGAAAAAGGATATATGTTTGTTTTTGAATCTCATTTTTTTTGTTTGGTGAAAGAAGCTGTTCCTTTGACAGATTGTTTTTTTTCTACATTGTGTTTACGTTGATACGTTTGTTTGAGTGCTCTTTCCCTTGAAATCAACAGTTTCGATCTCACCTGCAGGGTTTTATGTATGAACATATGTGTTTTTTTGAGAATCTGTCAAAGTTTTCAACAAAAAGAACTAACTCTTTCAATGCTGTTTGTCTGCTTCAACTGCTAGACAACAGACACAAGAGTGTGAGTCAGTAAAACTGATACCCGATGTGTCATCTCACCTTAGAGAGCTCCCTTGATGTTGTTTCTTCAAAAAACAAATTGATGATTGCTTGCAGATGCGAGCACCTTTTATAATCAGCATCATTAATTCTCATTTTTGATTATCTTTCTCCTTCACATAAACCCGTCAAAGATTTTGTTTGCAGTTTTCTAGGTTTTGATTGAAAATGAACCCATATACCTTGATAAAAAAAACCAGTCATAAAATTTTAAACAAGCACTTTTTGCAGAAGTTTTTTTAATCAGCTCTTACAATTTTTGTTTTTGAGCTGAAAGTTGAAAATGTTTTCACCCTTCAGATTTTCTTGAATAATACCTTGCGTTTTTGCTTAATATATTGTGTTTTCACGTTTCTACTTCGTTCTTTTTCTTATGAAACTTTCTAGTTTTATTTTTTCTCATATTGTTTTTTTACCAATGCTGATCAGAAAATTTTTTTTGGTCAAGTTTTTTCAAGGAGTAGAAATTGAGTTGGTCATTAGATGTCGATATTTTGACTTTTGGCGTCCAAATGAACATGGAGTGATCCTAGACTTCAGGGCGCACTGGCCCTCAAGAGTGCAATATTTAACAGTGAAACTCTGTTTGAAATTGATCTAAAATGACCAGATCTAGCCCAATCTAACGGATCAATGAAATAAACCCTTGAGGAATTTGAGTTTTTTACTTTGCATTTTGATCTCAATAAAAATGGAAGCTCTCCTGGCCTAGAAGACAAAAAATTGGTAACTTATAGGTGAAGCGGTTTAATTTAAAATTAAAAACCTACTTTTACTGTACGCATAAATGAGCGAGTCAAAACGAAACTTAATTGTTCGTTCAATATAGAATTCAATGAAAGTCAGATTAAAGATTCGCTAGCAGCTTTGCTGTGGAAATTTCATATTTGAATGTTGCGAAAGCTGGTTCCCAAATTATAATCTCATCATAAACTGAACTCCTGTTATAAAACTCTCTATCAAGATAAAATGTGAGGCTAACACGTGACTTCGTAAGGACGCAAGGAGCGCAACAACTCAAAAATAAAAAGAGTAACGTTAATCCTAAAGCAACAAAAGAACACTACCAACTTAAATACAAAATTATGATATCCTGGAAACAACCCTAACGAAACAAAAGGTGTCTTGTCTTTGCAAGTCTCCATTCAGTTCTGAGCACCTCTTTTTAAAATCTGCTATTTTCCTCCTTTAGGTACTAAATCGAAATCAAGCGCTCAAGAAGTTCAATTTGCACTGCAATAAGGGTTCAAGCATCGAAATTCTTTTTCTGCTCTTTCTTGAAAGCTAATATGTGTGTATTTAAGGGCGCATTGCGACGCAACGGGTACCTCGTTGAGAAGACCTCGCCTATTGGTTGTACAGTGGAGGCTGAAGCTGCCATAGGCATTAAATATTTACTCAGTTCTCTGATTTTTTTATTGAAATTCAGAGGGTTGGCAGTGTGGCAGCTACATTTAAATACAAAACAGTTTGACTCAAAGCCAAATCAAGCAGTGAAAATATAATAGCATGACAAGCCAAATTTAAGCTAGACTTTTTCATTTCGTTCAACATTCTAATTTAGTAACAACTATTAAAACGTGATTCCCAGAAGTGAATTGCAACTGATGCTCAAATTTGAACAACCTCAACAACAGCAAAGCAATATTACGACTTGAACACTCTTGCATCGGATTCCTTGCGATTGGTATGCGAATCAAGCTGTTGTTGATAAAAAATGTTTGACAAAATTTCTATATGGTTAAAAAACATCACATGATATCAGATTTGCATTGGTAAAGCGACGTCAGCGACTTCACGTGAATTGCAGAATAAAAGAACTTGAAAAATTAACATAAAACAATTGAAACTTGATAATTTCGACTTATTAAACTGATATACAATACTTATTATAGCATCATTACGCATTGAATCACACTCCTTGAGCCATAAATTGTTTGTTATTGTGTCTTATTTCTGTTGATTATCTGAGTGATTTTACTGCTCACCTATATTCGACGTGTTTGGAGGAAGAACTAGCTATGATATACTCATTTTTTTCTGAGGAAGAAAATTTCGAAGTAGGAGAAACATTGTGCAAACCACAGAGGCGGTTATTTGTACTGACTACACCTTAGTTGTGTATAGCTTGAACATGTGCATTATTGAGGCCAATTAATAACTAAATTTGCTTATTATCCTTAATTTTGTTTTCATTGGGTTCACATCTTATAGGACCACCTGTATAACATCAGCTCAATGTAGCAGATTGAAAGCCTGCTTAACTATCGCCAAGCTTTAGGGCTGCTTTTTGGTAGAACGGGGATCTCTAATTTTAACTTATGATTTGGTTCATTAACAAAAAAACTCAACAAAAATTTGATTGTTCAACTTAGAACCGTTTTTTCTTCTGAGCGAAACAAATCGTTGAATTGCAAAATTGAACGATTTTTTATTAAGACTAATTGAGCTTGAAGTAATCCAACGGTAATCTACAGGATACCGGAAAATAAACTTCACAAAAAAATTTAACTACAAAGACGTAATATCCGGACAGATTTGAAACCACTGAAATGAACTGGGCGATGAAAAATTTTCCGTGTTTTTGATAGGTGAGCAGTCGTTACAGCTATTTTTCCAATAAAAGCATTCTGATTGTACCTACCGTTCTTGCTATTAATTTTGTGATCTTGCGTAAATTTTGGAGTGTGGCGATTTTATCTTTGGTTTTTCGGGCAATTACAGGCAGTGGCTTAGTTTTTTCTTCTTTTAAAAGAAAAGATCCTTATATTACCAATATTTTTGTGTGATGAAATGTCAAACTCAAGGTCGGCAGTTATGATGGTGATTTCAGGACGCAAAAGACAATAAATGTTTTGAAGTGCGGTTCTTTTTTAATTTGCATTCGACTGGGGATAGTTGAGATATCTAATCAACTAATGGTTTTAACTTTTTTCATTTGCGTCTTGAGCTTTAATCTCCAGAGAACTGTGAGTCATTAATTTACATTTTAAATTTAGTTGACTATTCGGTGCTGTGAAAATGTTTTAATCATATCTTAGTCGTTTGACCCTGATTTTATTCGGCTTTAATTGGACTATTTAAAATGATTTGAGACCTAGTTATCCTGAATTAATGGAGTTTTTAAATTGGGGTTAAACAAAGTAGGGGTTAAATAGGGGTTAAATTGGTTGAAACGTTGCTGTTTAAGAGATTAGGTCTGAAAGAACATGACATTTCAACCAAGTCCTCACTGTTTTTGAAAGTGAATCATAATAACCTTATTGAACGAGAAATTATTCTATTATACTACAAACTTTAACATATTGCGCCATTTTGCAATATAAACTAATTTATCTTATCAATGAACCTTGCTTGCTTGGTTTGTTTGATCACAAAACCAAAATTGGCGAATCAATCTTTGACGCATTCATGGAAATTGGACATCAATCGATTATGTAACAACAACCAAGTTGGTATGTAAGCCCGACAGAATTGCTAGATTTCGAGGGTTTTTGTGCAAAAGTTACCACGCTAGACTGACTGTTGTTCTGGATAGAGTCGGTTCGATTCCTCCTTAGCACTAAATGTTTGTACTAACGACTGTTGGGTGGTTCTGTGGTGCGTTACTAGAATTACATGTATTTCGAAATTTTCATGTGATTTTGCAATTTGCGACTGTAAACCAAATAAGCCCCCCCCCCCACTGATTGCGTGAGTATGAACGGTGAAATTGTTTAAATTATTAATTGAAATTTTGATAATGTTCTCAATTCCAAGCCCACATCTTCAGAAGAACCTGAAGAATATTTGCAAATATTTCATGATTCAAAAGGTTTTTCATTATTCGAGAGATTTATCATGATTCGAATGATTTTTCACGATTCGAAAGAAACTCCTGAAGGAACAATTACAAGTTTTTTTTATTATTTTCAAAATTTTTACTGATTTAAGTGTAGAAAATTAAGCCTTCATGTTCATTAATATTTATGTTGCATACACTAGAGATATCAAGTGAGTTGCAGTTACGTAATAACAAACCTACTCACTCTAAGTCTGTCGTATATTTAATCTTGCGCTTAATCTAAACAGTACAAAACTTACTTATTCGACACCGGCTGTCTGTTTTAGATATTCAAATTATTATCGAGAAGTTTGAGCTGAAACTGTACTCTAATTACATAAATGTTCGTGGATGAATTGAACATTACGTACAACAAAATCAGTGGAAGTTATCCTGACAATTCGGTGAGGAAGAACTATTTCTTGGCAGCATGCATGGTCTACATACAACGAGAGTCGCCTCATATGGATGAGGAGGAACTTGGGGCTATAATGACCGATATGGATATGAGGTCACCCTATGGGGGGTTTATTGGAATGGGCAAGTCAAAGTGGGACGGCAGGTTGAGAAAACTCAAAATTATCAGGTATTATTATGGTGAAGTATAGGCTAGGTGACTCTGATGATGTGACTGAGAAAGTCTGGCGTACGTCAAGAAACCTGAAGCTGAAAACAGAAAAATCTGGCACTCTAGAGTTTGGATCCTAATTGGATTCTGTAAAATAAGAGTTGTCTTTCGTGGTCAAAAATGTTTCCGTCTCAGTTAAGTTAAATTAAGTTTAAGTTAAATTTTTGTTCTTTTCCGTTTTTTTTTCTGTTTTTCTTCCATGATTCATTAATACCAATTTTCCTTGGATTGCGCTGATGCGCCTAAACCCCCAGATTTTTTTGTTTTGGAAAAAAAATGGAAAAAAAGGTTTTTCTGGTCATTTTTTTTTTCTAGTTTAGACGTTTTAGATGTTTAAATACTGTATGTGCTTAGTTATTATTCAGTTTACTGAGTCCTCTTTCATTTTATTTGATGTTGCTATATTATTATTAACTATTAATAAATTGACTTGGTACCCGCGATACGGGAATCACTTTGTTAATTAGTTACAAAAACAGGACCAGTTCTCAGCCTTTAATTTCAAAAGAGAGTTCAACTGTTTCCGAAATAATACTGTTGGATATGTCCAGTCAAAAGTTGAGAAGTCATTTCGCTGGGTGAGAAAATTTGCATATTTACAACTCTCAAAACAAATTACTCTTCCAATTTGACTGAAGAGCATATGTTTTTTTTTATTTTTTTTTTGTTTTCAGCTTTTCTATATGGGACCCTAGTGGGGGCCTTCTCGGTGGCGGTCCTCTATGAGGTGTGTACTATGTACATACCGAGCTAGCTTTCACTCAAAAATTTCAATATGCTGGAAAAAGCGGCTCAATTGTTGGTTAATAAACTACCGGGAGCTGCATTTTCCGACATTCTTGATAATTCTTGCTAATTCTTGATAAATCTTGATAATTCTTCCTTAATCTTATCATTTCGTGCTAATTCATGTTTTTGGGTGCTATTGAATTTTTATTACTTGGTACGTCTTGCCATGTCATCGTTAATCTTTCTTGGAAATCTTGCCAAGATCTTGTTTTTTGACACCCATGCAAAGATCTTGCAAGTTCGTACATATCTTGATATTATCTTGCCATGTAACATGGCAAGATCTTGGCAAAATTTTCCAAGATTAAGTATGTTTCTTATCAAGGCTATCAAGTTTCATTTCACATTGGGGAACAGCAGATATCTAGCTTTTTTAAATTTACACGTTAGTGCCTCGCGTGTGAAAGAGCTTTCAAACTGACATTTACAGAATCACGATTGGTTGAAACACACTGCGAGTTTTGAAATGTCAAAATTTGTGGCCATTTCAAAACCTGGCGTTTTTTGAATATTAAAATCTGGTTTCTTGAAGTTTGTTAGTGCCGTTAAACGAAAGGGACTTTTGTATTATCACCCACCTCTCCCCAAGCTTAAACTTAATGGACATACATCCTAAAGCCCCTTCCATTCACCGCAATTATACCAAATTATACCATTAGGGGGGTGTTATACTTTCGTGGTAGTGGATGGAACTCTATTGGGAAGGATCCAACGTGGTATATCGGGGCTCATAATATATAACCAGGACTTCTGCAATGCAGACTGATAGACTGGTTTCAAAAATGAAGTAGGTTCAAACTATTATCTGTTTTTTTTTTAAACAAAACAAGCTCGGTACGCATTATGCGATTCATAACGTCTAAAGGTTTTTGTTGCTTGTTTAGTGGTAAACTTCACGCAATACACGCAAGTGCAAGTTTTAAAATGACAAAAGTCTGAAGTTTAAGACTTCAGAGTAAAAAAAATACGTGATTCTTCACAAGTGACCTCAAAATTCCAGCTCAACATATCGAAAAACCATGGGGTTCTCAATAAGCATCAGAGGTTCTCAGTGACTTCATGCAGAGTCAATTAACCTATAATTATTCAATTGATTGACGTTTCATGACAAAACAAACAAATAAGTAAAAACCAGACGAAAAACATTGATAAACATAAAGGAATAAATGAATTGCGTTATTGGAATTTTTCGGATCTTTCGTCCTTAAAGAACGATGTAACCCATTTTCTTATCCGATCAGCATATAAACAACATTTTGATTTTGGTACTCAAAGGGCAGAGACAGTTTGAGCACAACGTTTTCAATGCACAAAGTAATGCTTCACATTTTGTCCGCAAAATTGGTTCGATAAAGTAATTTCTGTTTTCAAAAAATTTAGTATGCATTACATCTGTTTCTAGAGATGGGACGACTTGATAGCAAACACCCAATTTTTATCAATCAGCAAAATCAAAAGTGAAATTATTCGTACTTCGCCAAAAACATAGTTGAATTCGCCCGGAAACAACCTTTCATTTTATTAAAACTTTTCAACTCATTGAAACGAACCAAATCAGAATATATTCAGCAACAACTTCGTACAAATCCTTCAGGAAATAAAAATTCAAAAGAAGTTGTACGTTTTTTATGGATCGTTTTATCCAGCTTGTAGAAATCAAGTTTCTTTAAAAACCAAAGGAGGACTAAAGCTCTACCTTATATGCCAATCAGGAGTATGTATCTGCAGAACAATCTAATATCTTTGAAAAAAATTAGGGAAATTTAATTAAGGAAACAGTTCAAAGGAACATCTCTGAAAAAAGACCAGCAGTTTTTTATTGAGAGCTCAAATTGCTGATAATTGCCTTTAGATTTTTACGAAATTCTTTCAAGACAAAAAACTGACCCAAACAAGGAAACACTGTGAGAAGTAGCCATGAAATTTGAAACAATGTTGACATTAGGAACTTCAAATCAGTTGCAATGCTAACCGAGACCTCAATTGTATTCGAAAGAGTAGTCCTTAAACAGTTTAAGCACTTTATAGGGAGCAAGTTTCGCAACGATCTACACCATCTAAGATCAGATCATTCAACTGTTGATCACCTTTTGCTATATCATGATAGCTTTTGTCAGGCTCTGGAGTCAATCTCAGTCTGAAAACGCGCTTACCTGTATATTTAAAACCCTTCGACACGATCAATGCGACTCTTATCTTAAAATTTTGCCCAGCCCCAAATTCAAAGATTTTTGTTACCCGTATATCTCAAATAAACATAAAGTAAAAAAATCAAAAACGTTATTTATAACTCAAATTTTGCTCGAATTAGAATAAGGTGGCACAATGCGGTCTTTTTCTTCTGTCCTTTTTTTCTGTATGCATTGACATTTTACAATAATGACTAATTAAAGAATCCTTTTTGAATGAACAGGATGCAAAATTTTGCGAATAGTCAATCAGTCAGCGGAACTCCAATCCCTCATTGACAGAGCAACTGATAGCCTCAGTGACGATGTGCTCAATGTCATTGTGGGTAAATTCCGCTTGCTAAATTTTTAATATCAAAAGATAAAACTTTCAAGGCCTGATTTCTACACGCACGGCACACCAGCCAAACATGAAAATTTAAAGTTTAATGGAAGAATTTGGTTTACTGCTTTGTGAATGTTCTTCATGGGGCTGACATCTTGTCGGTAAGTATTAAAAGAAGAAATTAGAAAATTATCAAACTGCGAAGAGTCGGTCTACAGACTCCTCGGTCGACAGTATCTGTCGAGTGCAATTTAATGTCAGTTTATGTATTTTCTACAAACTTATATGCGTCAAACGTTCGGCATACACAATTAGGGTGTTTGCGTCGTATACAGGGGATTCTAATGTACAAAATGTGAAGCATAAAATGGCTGCTGGGAAGTCAGACTTGAATGGCAATGAATACGTTGGAAAACTGTTTAGTTCACCATTTCTTACCAACTAGCTGTTATTTAATTTACTCACAGCAGATTATCCTAAAATGTTGCCGCTCTAATTGCAGAGATCATTGGACTATATCACCCAAAAATCCTAAAGCCAGATCAAATAGTAAAGTGTTTTTAACTGCCAATGTATTGTGTCGATGACAGTCCGAAGACAACAACTTTTATTAAGTCGAAGATCACTAAAAACTTTATATTATGTCGCAATCAAATAACCTGCATGGTTTCTTACTCAATAAACACCCATCATTATATTCACATGGGAAAAGGAACTTACTTAGATTTTAAATCTGGGGAAAGCTTTCTCACTACAGCTGATATCCCTTAAAATTGGATATATTCAGAAACGTTGCAGTGGAACAATTTCTATTGCTAGAGGAGACTGGTAAATTGGTTGCATCCATGCTTAGTAAAATTCCATATAACTATAGTAATTGTTTTTATTCAAATTTACCAACTAGTTTTCAAGACCTGGAATTAAAACACAATGAGGAGACTAGCAAAGATTTTTTGAATAAAAAATGGTGACTTATCAATGAATACGAGCAACGTTGGTGAAGATAATTAAAAATGAAAGTAAAAATATGAAAAATATTTGATAATCAAACTTGTATTTTTCACTAAGAGACACTTTTCAACTCTCAAGCATGTGGCATAGGAAAAAATATTTCCCCCAATTCCATCAAAATCGAGAATATAGATATAATTGTTGTTAATGCGAAAAGAATTTTCAAAAAATTAGGTTTCTGTGAAGATATCACTCTTGGTTGATTGTTTGCTGAATTGTGCGAGGTCCTCAAACAAACGCACGTTATCTCAACAAAAATTTCATTTAACTACAAATAGTGTGTTTTTTATTTTGATTTACAAAAAGATATTTTGATTTTGAAAATACAAATATCTTTTTTCTATAGTCTCTGATAAAACTAACTAAGATATTTCAAGATTCTTGCAAGATTTTTCGGTGAAAGACAAAAAATTTAACAGAATGGTCCGTGAATAGAAAGGTTTAGAAACGTCCCTGATCAGATATAGTGATCCAAAAACATACCGTCACTCTGCCCAGCGGCAAATATATAAAATAAATAAAACATTTTGCAATGTGTGTAACACCGTAATCTGCTCTGTGAACAACAAATTTCGAGCTATTCAACTTTGTAGATAAAAAAACTTATCCTGTTTTGTAGCCATATTTTTTTTGTCTTTTTGTTATTCTGGAAAATGGTAACTTGGTTTTACGAGTTCAATAAAAAGATATATCTGCATGATAAAGTTGTAAAAACCTAATCGGATGAAAAATAAATGTTACGATAAATTTTGAGGTTAATTAAATCCCGGGTCGAGAAAAAATCGGAATAATATGTAAGATAAACGATGAAAAAGTAGTTATTTCACCGCAAATTTCGTACATAATTTTGCGGTGAAATGCGGTGAATGCGGTGAAATTTTGTAAGTTCACCGCAGGAGTAAGCGGTGATCTTACAAAAGTTCACCACAATTCATGGCTAAAATATGTAATTTCACCGCATTTACAAGGGTTCCAACCTCTCACCTCCCGCATGACAGCCTTGTTCTTCTTCCACTGCTCCATCTCTCACTAACTTCTAGCATTTTTGTATTGAATATAAATCAAATTCACTCTACTTTTTTAAAATATTTGCGGTGAATTTCTGTAAGATTTGCGATTTTTAGCGGTGAAATTACTCATTTAGCGATGAAATATGGTAATTTTTTGTAAGCTCACCGCTTACTCTAGTGGTGAAATTACATAAATTCATCGCTTAGAAAAAACAGTCAAAAAGATGTAAGATTAAGGGGTAGTTTTAGTGAGAGGGTAAAACCAACAATTCCTCCCTTACTCCCCATTAATTTCACCGCATTCTTTGCTGATCTCACACAATTTTAACATTTTTTTCTAAGCGGTGAATTTATGTAAGTTCACCACTAAGTTGAGAGGTGAGCTTATGTAATTTTACCGCATTCACCGATTATCTTACATAATTTCGACACTTTTTTCGAAGCGGTGAATTTATTTAATGTCACAGCCTGATTTATATAATTTCACCGCATTCACCGCTTATCTTACAAAAATTTCCGCACTCACCGCTTATCTTACACAAATTTGCGTTGAATGGTGGTGACACCTCGACCCGTGATGATAAATATGATAGAGTAAAGCTGGAAGCAGCTATTAAGTTCATTTAAAAGTAGAAAAAATGGAAAAAGTGAGTTATTTCAATGGTTTTCAGTACGTCTTTAAACACAAATTGAAGTTAAACAAGATCGCTCTTGTCTCTTCAGGTTGCATGCAGTACTGCACGATGCTGGAGGTCACGTGAAAAAGAGGCACAATATTGGTCCAGGGTACACCTATGCAGGAATGTGCTGCTCGTTTAATAGCCCATATCGGGGACACTTTTCGGGTGTCAACTACTGCCTGTTTGCAAAGTTATTTTGTAGATCGTATAGAGAACTTGAGTTGTAAAATGTAATTTCAAAGATTTGTAAAGTAGATCATAGTCAATAAAATTAGTTTAAGTTGAATTCCTTTGTTTTACCAATCCGTGTCGAAATTAAACCCCCCCCAACGAGTAGGGGGTAATTGTCTATGGGGGTAAAACGATGTAAGATTAGGGAATAATGGGGGGATTTTTTAGATTTACCCCCCCCCCCCAAAAAAAAATTAAAAATTTGCCCCCCAAAAAGATGTAAGAATAGGGATAAAACGATGTAATATATTAGGGGGTTAGTGGGGTTAATAGAGGCAATTTTTACATTTTACCCCCAAAAAATTACCCCCGAAAAGACATAAGATTAGGGGTAATTTTAGAGGAGTAAAATGATGTAAGAGTGAGGGGGTAAAATGTTTAATTCATATACAATGGATGGCTATAATGAGGTTGTAGGTTCAATGCTGTCGTCGTAACCACCCACTGTTGCGTCCTTTTACCCCTATTACACCCTACTCTTGCGTCGTTTTACCCCAACTACCCCCTTACTCGTGCATCATTTTAGGCCCCAAATTTACTCCCTACTCTTGCGTCATTTTACCCCTCTAAATTAACCCTATTAACCCCCACTCGTTCATCGAATTCCCCCCCCCCCCCTCCTCACCCCCCCCCCAAAAAAAAAAGATGTGAGAGATTTTGAGGGAATTGGCTTAAAATTAACCCAATTACACCCCTAATTTTACAATTTTTGAGGGGTAAAAATTCGACACGGAAAACTACCAACCATCAAATGGGCAATAACGGTCCATCCATTTATTTATTAATAGGAAGTTACACATAGTTCAGATAATTACTCTGTTCCCACTTTTACTTCTGGAAAGGGGACTATATAGTCAAGTTGTTTGTTTTTGAACTTTTGGCCGATCAATATTTTATTGTAAAGAGTTGTGAGTGGTATCACTGGAAAGCCCGTCAAGCGAGCATTGTAGAACAAGCGTTTTTTGCAATTTTAGGGCCAATTTTGATCAATTTTCGTTACTTTTTACTACTATTCTCTTTATTTTTGTGTTTTAGTAGCCCGGAAGCAATAATCAGGCTATAATATGTCCCATAGTGGTTATCAAGAAAAAAACAGATTTTGATTTGTAAAGTTAGATAATGTTTTTCGAGGCGCTTTCTTCAGCTTCTCCGATGTGAAATTTCTTTTTGATTTTTTGTTATCTCTACTAAAGCGTATGCATAAGTTAATCCGAGTTTAAAAGTGCGGTTGTCTGAATTGGGTTGTGGGCCATAATTATCGTTTTTACTTTTTGATTTGATCCTATTAAATTTCAATAAAAAATTGTTGTGAGTTTGCCGGTTTTTGCCGCTTAAGTTCTTTATCACTACTGTGTCCCAACTTTTGACAAGTATCATTAAAGATCCAAAAAGTTCTAACTGAACAACTTATACAATTCTTTTAGTTACTAGTTTATGAAGTCGATTAGAAGAAACTGCTTGACTATTATATCAAGAAAGTGATTTTGGGTTAGTTTTTGAGATTTGAATATATATATATATATATATATATATATATATATATATATAAACATATATATGTATATATATATATATATATATATATATATATATATATATAAACATATATATGTATATACATTTAGATATATATATATATATATATATATATATATATATATATATATATATATATAGATATATATATACATATGTATATATATATATATAAATAAATTATATATATATATATATATATATATATAAACACACACCCATATATATATATATATATATATATATATATATATATATATGGTTGTGTGTTTGTATATATATATATATATATATATATATAAATATATATACATATATTATATAAATTATATATATATATATATATATATATATATATATATATATATTTATAAAATTGTACAGAAACACAAAAATCTGGCTAAACTTCTTCTTATAGTTTTTCAGAAACACATAAGATTTCTTCTGGCATATCTTCTCGATTCTGGTTTAACGCTGATAAAAGTTAATTTTTGAGGTGTGATACAAATTTTTGTGTTTCTAATAGCGGGAATTATATTGGTCCAAAACAAAAAGAGCCATTTTTTTGTCGAAAAAGAGTTTAAAGGAGTACTTGGGTTCAATCAAAACAGATGGAGTGTGTTTATTTGATGCGTAAACAATAGTAAATTTTATAGAGAATTTATGCGTTTTCTGATGAGCAATTTGAATTTGTTGTTTCATTTGATGTGTTCCGCGTTTCCTTATTCGAAAACTTTTTAATTATTCGTAGATCATTGGTTAATTGAACCGTTATAACACATTGTGGTACACGCGACTCCTATCAGTTACGTAAAGTATCTGAAAACTGAGTTGCCAAATAGTTTTCTTTTTGCTCCCGCTCATCGGGTAATTGGATTCGAACTACACTCTACTGCTGTTTTTACTGAGTTTTACTGCTGTTTTTTAGTATGTAACCTCTATACATTATCGTTACCAATTGCCCTTTTAATCACAGATTGTTGAAATTTATTCTCTTATAATGTTCTTGATTAGAAAAGATGAAAATAACATGTTGTAACCTTTTGTCTTTTATTCCTACCTGTTTTAGCTACAAGCAGACGACACTCGACCCTCTTGTGCGGGATTTGAAATAGTTCACGAAAGGGCGCAGTTAAAAAACTTTATATCACTATTTGGAATAAATCTTTTCTGGAAAAAACAGCTAGCAGAACCATCCATCACTTAGAGAAAATGAGGTCTTACGCATTACTAGCGTTGTTAGAAAAAAAATTTTTAGTCGGAATGCTACTGGACAGGTCTTCTATCAAATGAATTATTGCTCCCTATAGGAGTGGCAATTAGTTTGAGGAACCAATGATTGAATGAGGAATCAATTCTTGTATTCGAATGTGGGAGACAAGCTCGGAATACGCAACAAAGAGCAATCTGGAAAATAAGGTTTCTTGCAACAACATACATGGGAGTAATGTGTGTTGATAAACCCTTGAATGCAGCAGATTGGAGAGCAAGTCAATTGTGGTTTCTTAGAAGTGGCAAAAGAAGGTCGTAAACAACCACAAAGATAGGACCCGCACGCTTACACCAAAACCATTGAGTTGAAAGATTTATGCAATCTTACGGAAAGGAAATTTATCAGGCAAGAAATTATTAGAAAGTGGAGTCGCAAACAGGGCAAAGATGAGTCTATGGACCAGATCTACGGAGTAATATCAGATATAGCGGAAAATTTTAGATTCGAATATCTAGAACCGGAACTCATTAGAGGCACCTTCATCTTCATTATGAGAAATTGAAATATACTACGAGAGAGAACTTGAAGGAAACTGTCTCACCTGAACGTGCATTACAAGTAGCTAAAATTTTTGGAATGCGCAATTACGAACAAATATGATAGAATTTACCCCAGTAATCTAATTACATCTCAATCGTGGACTAGAGAAGCAGTGTCAGCAATTAAGAAGCATTGAGTCAGAACAGAACGTTCCGTTGGAGAAATATCAGGAATTTCGTGATTCTGCAACCGAGAAAAAACTTTGATAACAATTGTCAAAACTGTGGACCAATCTATGATAAAGATCACGCTCACGGGCGAATAACCAGATACACAAATTTGATATTTAGGTTTAGTAGTAGTAGTAGTAGTAGTAGTAGTAGTAGTAGTAGTAGGGATTTGGCCCTTTGGTGTCGTCGGGCGCGGGGACTGTGTCCCGGTTCTTTGTCCATGGTTGCTGTTAAATTTTCCACGTATCGCTGACTAGTTCGTTGTATTTCGTTTCAAAATGATGCCACAGATAATTGAGTAGTCGACCTTTCAAACCCAATGCATTTCCGAATTTTAAACTGTGTGGAAGTCTATTCACAAGAGCACAAGTTCTAAAGAAGAAGCTTTGCTGACAAATTTCAAGGCGTGGTTTTGAATGTTCGAATTTCAGTTCGTTCTCACTCCGTAATGAACGTGTGGTGGTCCTCAAGCAGACAAATTGATCAATATTGAAGTTGAAATGACCCGTAAAAATTTTAGAAAGAAAAGTAAATCCTGTAATTGTAGATATAAAGAAAGCGGTAAGATACGACTGCAATAAAGTAGTTCTCTATAATTGTTATTGCTCGTGCTGTTGATCCATTTCAAACTCTTTTTCTGAACACTTTCAAGTACTTTTGTGTTTGTTACATTAGCAAACCAACAAACACTTCCGTATAATAAAACGGGCAATACCATAGATTTGTAAAAGTTTAAAAAAATTAATTGACGGAGTTAGGTGTGGTGAGCTTCTTTTTTTTTAGCATGAAAAGAACTCCGAGCGCTTTGTTCGCGGACTTTTTTATGTGGATGTCCCACTTAAGATCACTTGTTACATAAACTCCTAAATCATTCTGTACGTGTACTTTTTCGATCCAGGTTCCAGAAAATTTAAAGCGATGCATGGAATTAGACATTGAGATATGAGAGCATTTTTTTTTACATTTAAGGGGAGTTTATGTTGTTCACTCCATTTCATCACCCTAGTAAGATCGATCTGACAAACGAGACTGGACTTATTAACTGATATGAATTTAGCGTCGTCGGCACAAAGGAGAGGAATAACAGCTCTGCAACTTTCTGGTAAATCGTTGACGTAGATTACAAAGAAGAGGGATGCCAGAAGAGATCCCTGCGGAACTCCACTTGTAACGTTAACACTTTCAGAAAAACGACCGTTGATTCTAACTCTTTGAGTCCTTCCGATTAGGTAAGATTGCAATAATTTGATAACTTTCCCGCGGACACCAAGATTGAATAGTTTTGTTAAGAGAATACCGTGATCGACATTATCAAACGCTTTCTCATAGTCGGTATAAATTATGTCAATATTTTCTTTTGAATCAATTGATTTATAGATAGCTTCTAGGTAAACCAAGAGTTGAACGACGCATGAGCGACCTTTTCGAAAACCGTATTGGGCTTGATGAAATATTGGTTCTAAATGCCGGTAAAGACATATAAACAAACAACGTTCAAAAATTTTAGATGCAATTGACAGAAGAGAAACCTGCCTATAATTCTCTACCTCA
The DNA here is from genome assembly GCF_964194025.1 of Convolutriloba macropyga. Lineage (NCBI taxonomy): Eukaryota > Metazoa > Xenacoelomorpha > Acoela > Convolutidae > Convolutriloba > Convolutriloba macropyga. The sequence continues at coordinate 54,958,369 of NC_134474.1, read as the reverse complement.
GCCTTACAACCTTTTTTGTAGGTGGGAACGACTACTGAGTTTTTCCAGCTACCTGGAAAAACACTCGTTTGTTTTATTTTGTAGAAAATCTGGTTTAGGGATTTACTGACTGCCCTGGAACACCTTTTGTATACAATTGCAGGAATTTCGTCCGGACCTTTTGCTTTGTGAACATCCAAATTTTCGGAGATCTTTTCAATCGTTTGTTGGGAAATATCAAAATCTGTAAATAAGGGTAGCAATGGGGGCGAATTGTTAGGGACGAAGCTGGAAGAAATTTTGAAAATTGAGGCAAAATATTTTGAGAAAAGAGAGCATTGACGAACAGGATCATTAGCAATTTCGTTCTTAAAGGAGACAGAATTCGGAATCGCGGTCGCTTTGAAGTTTCTGTAGTATTTGAAAAGTTTTTCAGTTGATCGGGATGCCGCTAAATTTGATTCATACTCAGCTTTATCTTCTTCAATCAACGTTTCAGCAATGCCCTCTAGCATTGCTATTTTCTTCAAATTGTTTGCATTGTTCCTTCTAGCTGTTTCAAGGCGTTTAATTGCGTTTGACGTAGGCGGGTTAATCCACGATGATAATTGAGATCGATGCATTGTCCTTTTTGGAACGTTTTCAAATATTATTGGTCTAACCCAGTCGTACCACTGTTCAAGCAGAACATTAATGTTACTCCAACAAAATCCATGAAAAGGTAATTCAGTTATCTGTTTATTCATTTCATCAAATCTAGCTTTACAGAAGCTGTAAACTATCTTTGAATTTGTTTCTCTTAAATATGAGGAGCTTAGGTTTCTGACTCTAACTTTAAGGGCAATTGTATCATGATTCGATAACAAACTGATGTCCAGATTAATTTTCTTGCAGTATATAACTTCTGTTTTCGGGTTTACTAAGATGAGATCCAGAATACCTGATGCTGCAGTAGGGAAATCAATGATTTGCTGAAAGCTGTGAAAGCTAATTAGGTCAACAAACTTCTGTGTATCTGAGTTCTTAGCTGAGTAATCATGCCAATCAATTTCTGGCAGATTGAAATCACCATACACAATTGTTGAATAGAAGGTCTTTGACAGTGTAAAGATTTCCTCAAATAGTAGATAGCGATCTTGAGGTGAAATAGCATACGGACTGGGACATGAAAAAATCGGGGGGGGGGAGGCATAAAGACACACAAGTAAAATATCCCGAGAATTAAAACAGAGAGAACATGCTATCACGCCTCCACAAATATTTGAATAAAGAGGAATTTGTCTAGAGACAAAAGTATTCTTGATAGCAATCAAAACACCTCCGTGTTTTGATGTATTATTATCAGCTTTTCTTTCTGATCGAAAGATTGCCTAATTGGGAAGAAATAGCTCGTTATCGTGAAATGAGCAATGAAGCCAAGTCTCTGTAAGCATGAAGAAGTCTACGCTTTTCAGATTCACGTAGTTAGCAAGTCTGGTGCGTTTATCTCGATTGATTATGCTACGTACATTGAATACAAACGACTCAAGATATTCCTCGGATTCTTGTTTCACATTTAGTCACCATTGAGATACCCCAATTTCAGTCCCATCATAGTACAGTTTTTGGTTGAAAATTCGAAATTTGTTGCGCAGGTATCCTTCTTCGTTAATCAGTTTGTATCGTTTGATTAGACATTCCTTCTCTTTGATTTGCTCTTCCTTGGTCAGAGACTTGCTAACAAAGATCGTTGTTCCTTTGTCTTGATTATAGTACTTAATTTTGTGAGCGTTTGCAAGCAATTTTCTTACCGTCCAGGAATTGTTGAAAGTCACTAACAGCGATCTTGGTTTAGAACTTGATTTGGTAAACTTACCCAATCGTCTGATATTGGAAACTGTCTTTTCATTTTCTCCAAGAAAATCAATGATTCGCTGAGTCTCTTTAATTTCATGCTGCATAATGTCCGAATATTTTGAATTTGGTTGCGAAGAAAATTCTAGTATACCCGAAATTTTAATTTCCAAACTGGTATCTATCTTTGGGGAACTTTCAGTGTTGACATTAGGCAGTTTGAGTTGGGGAGGAATTATAGAGTGAGTTGACTTAGCTTTCAAGTCTGACAGTGTCGATTTGATTTCCTGTAGACTGTTGTTTATGTCTTCCTTGAATTCCATCTCTGTGGTTGTCTTCAATCTCACAAGCTTCTTCACGGCTTTAGTGCAGTCATTGCAAAACCAGAAGACGCCTTCGGTGGACATGTATGTCAACGCTTCAGTTGGAATCTTTGTGCATGTGTGGTGTACCAAGCAACCACATTTGTCACATCCAATAGAATTTGTAGTTTCATCAACTGTTGACGAGCAATGAGGACATGTTAAGTCTGAACCACTACTGGTTGACTTTGTCCTTGTCATGTTTCCCATATAATATATGAAACTATTTAATAAGTCTTATTTCGCCCGTCTTATTTCGCCAGGGTGCAGAAATGATTTTAGAATTAAAGATAGAAGCTCCAATGAAATCAGAAGAGTTGGCAAGAGCTACTCGAATCAAGTGCAAAAACCTCAGCATCAAATTTGCTCAGAGAATCCAAATTCAACGAGCAATGCTGGTCAGATAGCTCGCGAACTCCAACCTGAGAGTTTGAAAACCAATTTCAGAAAAAATGAAAAAAAAGATAATAACTGATTCGGGGAGCCCGTCTTATTTAAAAAAAAATGGCCAATAACGTTTTAAAATATTGTGAAAACAGCAAGTGGATGCGAGAATACTATATTGAATAAAGAGCTTTCTCGAATGACCCAACGAACGTTCTTGGTTTATTAAACAGTCTTATTGATCTAGATGGTTGAAGAGTAAACTCGTGGAAGGTAAGAGTGGTAGAAGAAGGTCTCAAGCCTCTAATTAGAAGAATTGTGTTGTCAAGAATTTGTTTACAGCTAGTGCAAAATTCAATTTTTGTGTCCAAAACTTAAATCCCGGTAAATATAAATAAGAAAGAAAAACTCCAAATCTAATTAAGCGTCTAAGAAAAATAAAAAACTACGTTATAAAATTCAGATTTTGGCACAGAATTGTATCTCAACAAATTGTATATCAAATTGTAGCCATTCATCCCGAGGAGCGGATCAAATCAGAAATACTTTTGTGAAAACTAACTTATTTCTCCAATTGTAATTACAGTTAAGAGAGATCAATATATCAAATTTGCACTAGATTTGAAATTCCTCAAAAACAATCCCTGGAAATAAAAATCAGATGTCAAAAATCAATTTAATAAAAGTTTCTAATTAGACAATATAGGGAAAGCGATCCGCAAATCGACTCTGGGAGAATTTTGGTTCAGCATCATTGATCTGAAATACGCGTATAGTCAACCTAAATTAGACCCAGAGATCTCGAATCATTGTAACTCTAATATTGTCGTGACTCTACAGGCAATTAATTTTTAAGGCTGGTTTTTACGGACATACATCGATGCCGATGTAACTCAAGAAAGCAACGGATTGTACGCCATCTCCACCAAAGAAACACATATTCATCAATAGATGACTTAGTATCGCTTCTTGAGGATCAGAATAAGATCATTTTAAGGGGCTAAATGGGCGACTCAAAGTGTGAGAGGAGGAAGTACTCCGGACAAATGCCAAAAATGTAACTTCGCGGAAAAAAAGATTATATTGCTCGGGTTGACATCTAGAACTCAGGAACTAACTTTTTATTTTCAAAAACAAAAGCAACACTACGTTTGAAAGCCCCAAACATTTTTAACAGATAAGCTTCATCATGTGACTCCTACATCACATAACAGATTTTTGTTCCAATATGGCAAAAATATGATATGCTTTTAAAAATCTTTTTAAAAAATGAAATAATTTCTTTAGGTCAAACATTTTTCAGGTGCATTTTGAAAAAGTTAAACAGGAAATAGCAACATTACAGAAAACCCACAATGCGATCCAAATCTAAGTACATTCAGAAGCAATACTTGAAATTAAAGTCTAGGCGACGCTCTCGAACAGCAAACACACATTGGGTGGAAACCTATTGCGTATGCATCCCGTTTATTAAAAGTCTGTGAACAAAACCATAGTGTATATGAATTAGAACTATTGGAAGTCATTTGGGCGATAGAGGTATTTAAACACTATCTAATTGAAAATTTTGCACAGTGGTTACCGACAATCGAACTCTACTTTTGGGACTTGAGTAAAGAAACATATCATTGCTCATGTTCTCGTTCGAATGATATGTTCATTCTGTACAATTTTATCATTCAACATATTTCAGGATCAGAAATGTTTTGAAGAATATTTGTCAGGAAATTCCTCTGGCAAAACAGATAGCATTTTAGGAAACGACAATGAAATTGTTGTTGCAAGAAAACAATATGATGAGAAGTTCACTTATAAACAAAGTTCTACAGAGTGAACAGCGGAGCGAATTAATTGGAAATTTGCTAATGTTGCGTTTTAACATAAAAGAAAACGAATGCGAACATCATGTAACACTTCTTTATCAGAAAAGTCACACGCTAAAGGGCTTAGACAAATTGGAGCGGAAATCAAACTTGGTTTTTTCCTTTCGTAGCTGCAAAAATTCCTTCTCTACTTCTTTGAATCAAATTAAACTCAATTCTCTTAAATTATTAAACTTATCCCAAATAATAACTTTAATTCAATTACTTCACTCAAATTTAATCCAAATTTTAATTTTTGAAATTCAAAAATGATTGATCATCATATCCTTGTTACTATTAACACAATTGTTAAATCCTCTTCGTTAACTGACAATGTTAATAAACTCACCCATTTTTCGCGTTCCCTCAATTTTTTAACACACAATACTCGAACATGAGACAACCCTCATTGTACTGAGTTGGAACAGAGAAACGCGGAACAGCAAAAAAGTTCTACCCTTCAGATATGAATGGTCACAATTGACCCCATTTTTTTGTTCAGGAGTACACACACAATCCCATGTTGCAATATGATCAATACGATTGACAATACCTCTACGGAAATGAGGCTCCTCGCCATTCTGAAAAACATCTTCACTAGGAATGTTTCGAGCAGTAACGATTTCCCAGGACGCAGTACTAGTAGAGTTGCCCAATTGTGTGGTAGCTGGTGATGAACAGAGTTGCCAGGAGCCGTCAAAAACATATGTTTTCGTTGGAAGGATCTCCACCTTAGACAGTGATGCCTGTGTATGGATGTCAAGGTAAACATTCCAAACACGATGATCGACTCCTTGCACATGCCACATTTGGTAGCTGTCGCATGACGCACCTTTCTGGAAATGCGTGGAGGCCGATCACTAACAGAGATTTATTGTCGAAGTACGCAGAAATGATGCCCTGTACATTAACAGATGAGAATTTAAAACCAATGATACTTAAATGCATTTTCAAGCCATTGCAAAATGCGTGGTACCAAACGAAAAAACCCAAATAGATTTAGCTGCACCATTTCGAGCCAGCAATTTTACATATTATTAGCCATTGATCACTTTGTTAATTTTCCGACAGGCAAATTTTTCTACGGGTACGTCTAGCGAATACATAACATTTTTTATTGACGATTTTGTATACAATCATTGTGTAATGAGGAATTTTAGAGTCGATCAAGCTCAAAATTTATCGGTACAACGTTGCGACAGTTCTGCGATAAACACAACATTTTTATAATTGAATCAACTACAAACGGTCACAGTGCAATTGGTCTGGTAAAAGGGATAATCCAGACAATCAAACGCAGTGCCTCTTCAATTCAAGGACAAAACACTATAAGTATCTCGAATACTCATTTCCCTAAATCTGCTAGAGGCATTTTTTAACAATTTAGTATTTTAAACAAACAAAAGTATAAAAGTTTGCCCAGTCAATGCACATTTTGGTCGACCTCCAAAAACGCCTTTGAAGAATTTAACATCGGACCCAAACTCTGATACTAAAAACTGGGATATTGTAAAAAAAAGTATTGTTTAGACGCATAAACTGTGAAAGGCAACGAGCTGCTACCTGATGATCATAAAAACAACAAAGATTACAGGAGCAGCGAAAAAAATCAAAAGAGTTAGTTAGTAGATAGCTATTTCTGAATGATAAGAGTAATCCTATTCTGCGAACGGACGAGTCAGCACACATCACAATAGCCAGAAAAATTGATCAGAAATGAGCCAAAAAGCAGCTAAACGGACTTTTTGAACTTCCAGCCCAAAGGACTGTTATCGAATCGACAGCATGCACCTCAAAACTCTTGAGCCAGGCCTGCAAAGCCGAATACAACGCGCTCTTCAGCGCGATCAGAGTTCCCAAGATGAGGTGGTCAAAGAGGCAACAGCGGGAAGACAACCCGATCTCGATAAAGAAATCTGAGAGTGATTCCAAACAAGCGGGCGGTAAAGACCACCAAGTCACGGAAATTCCTCCTTATTCAGCCGTCAGAAGGGCAAGGATCAAGGAAAGAGAAATTAGAAACCGCAAATTTTTCGGGCAAAACGGTGTACAACCGAACGTCCAGGTTTTCAGAAACATGATTGACGGATGGTAATAAGCATCAGATACTTGGAGCATCGATACTTTCCCCCAATTCGTACAAGGAACTCAGTCAACATATCTCCGCAAAACGCCATCAGACATAAACGCGATCATTACGTCAGCGGTCCTCACTCAAAGCAGGCGAGCCCCTGCAGTACATCAACAAGTTCGGTCCCTAGAGATATGCTCTCCTATCATGCGGATAACGTTTTAGATATGTCTGAATCAGAATCAACCGAGAGATTGGCCCTAGAATCTGGTCAAGGCTTTACGTTAGAAGGCACATATATTAGCAATTTCCACTCATTCGCGTAGCACAATATTTGCTTACATCTTAATCAACATTTATTATCGCCAAACAGCCAATGACAATACGTCACGTTGAATCAATAAAATTAGTAAATTCAGATAAATTTTAGTTCTGCTTCCTGCAAAGCACATATTGTGATTTAAAGGGAAACTCATTATGCCAAACGGAATGCTCCGGTACAGTGAAAATCATAGAGCCAAAGATGCAATCGTAATTTGAAGTTATTCTTTTAAATAACGCGATGACCACGTAACTCAAAATTTGTCGCACCGTTTTATCGGATCATTTGATTTCAAATGGGATTTACTGATGCCCAAAAACTCTCATTTTCTGCCAATTATCTGTAGTTTTTATTGTAAAGCTCAGTCGCTCGTCATTAATTAAGTGTTTATGTAAACCTAAATATTTTGCACATCAATACTCAAATTATTCATATTAGTGGTTTCAAGAAATTCATTCCTTACCCGTCATTTCTATTTCTATGTCCTCTATTCTATTTCTTCAGAGTTAGAAGTGACTATCATTGTTGCAACTCAAAGCTCATTGTTTTACGTAGCTCGTTGTTGCTTTAACAAAAATTCTCTGGTATTTTTTTAACCGTCACGGGGGAAATTTGGTACACGTGACTAATATCACTTACGTAAAATAACTGAAACTTGCGTTGCCTAATAGTTTGGTTTGTGCTCCCACTCATCAGGTAGTTAGATCCAAATTACACTGTTGACCTCAGTAGTAGTAGCTGAGCAGAGCTGGGGGGGGGGGGGTAAAAGGATGTACCTATGTATTAACATTACGTATAGCCTATTTTCGTCCAATTTCCAAAGATGTACCTAAAAAGAGAGTGAGAACAATAGACCTGTCATCTTATCGTAATTACCCAGGGGTAATTATCTTAAATACCCCAGGGAAATGCATCCGCTCTAATGCACTTCAGCTAATCTTGTCTACTTAATAAAATATATCTGCAGAATTTTTTCTTTCGTTTTCACTTCATTTACGCACAACTTTTTCAATTATAATTTTTTTTTAGTTTTTGATTATTAATGAAGTTTTTATTCGAATAATTTCGAACTATCGGAAATTTTCACAAAAACCTCTGTAAAAAATTTTTTGAGAATTTCTTTTTTTTTAAAATTTTTTTTACTCCTGATGATGTGAAAGTATGCAAGACCTTATGGCAGTTTCTTTTCGTAGTTTCTGGTTTATTTCTCAGTAGTTTCAGTTTCAAAAACCCGAAACCATGAACAAATTTTTTCAGATAATGCTGTTCAAATAATCGATTAAAATTTTTTAACTCAGATTTCAATGAAAAACACTAAAGCACAGAAAACCATCACTGAATTTTTTTTTTGTTTTTTCACAGTTTCAGATTCTGAAACCTCAAACTAAAATTTTTTTTGGTCAAAAATGTATGTTACAGTACAACATTAGAGGGTATTTTTCGAAGTGGAACTCAATGGTGTTAATTTCACGGTCAATTGTAGATTATGGGTTTGTGTTTTTTGTAGTTTTAGTTTCTCAAACCTCAAACTACAAAAAATTTCTCCAAGAATGGTATACTATATCAACTCACTTTATGTTGTTTTTGAACTAAGCTTTTGATAGTATTTTCTTTGACCCTAATAAGTTTCAATTTTTGGGTTTTTGCGAAGTTTCAGCTTCTGAAACCTGAAACCTGAAACATTTTTTTTGGAATTTTGTGTTTTAGTACATCTTTATAGCGTAATTTTTCACGCAGAATTCAATGGATACAGTTTAAAAATCGTGAAAAGAGGACAAATTTTATATTTCGAAGTCTTAGATTCTGAAACCTGAAACCTCAAGTTTTGAATTGTGTGTTACAGTACATCTTTATATTGTAATTTTTAACGCAGAATGCAGTGGGCATAAATTATAAGTCATGAAAAGAGAGGACAAGTTTATAGTTTTTTTTTCGAAGTTTTAGATTCTGAAATCTGAAACCAAAAAAAAATTGTCGAAAAATACCCAAGTCTTGAAAACAATACCCGTTACTTGCCAAAAAAAAATACCCAATTCTGACCAAAAAATACCCAATTCTTCCAAAAAATACCCAATTTTTGGCAAAAATACTCAATTCGTTGCAAAAAATACCCAATTTTTCCCAAAAATACCCAATTCTGATTAAAAAATACCCAATTCTGGCCGAAAAATACCCAATTCTTGGCAAAAAATACCCAATTCTTCCCAAAACATACCCAATTCTGGCCAAAAAATACCCAATTTTCCCAAAAAAATACCCAATCCTGACCAAAAAACACCCAATTCTTTTAAAAAATACCCAATTCTTGGCAAAAAATACCCAATTCTGACCAAAAAATACCCAATTCTTCCAAAAAATACCCAATTTTTGGCAAAAAATACCCAATTCCTGGCAAAGAATACCCAATTTTTCCGAAAAAAATACCCAATTCTGACCAAAAAATACCCAATTCTTATCAAAAAATACCCAATTCTTCCCGGAAAATACCAAATTCTGGCCAAAAACTACCCAATTCTTCCAAAAAATACCTAATTCTGGCCAAACAATACCCAGTTCTTGGAAAAAATACCCAATTCATCCCAAAAATACCCAATTCTGGCCACAAAATACCCAATTCTGATCAAAAAAAACCAATTCTGACCAAAAAATACCCAATTCGTGGCTCAAAATATCCAATTATTGTCAAAAATACCCAAATGTTACCAAAAAAAACCAAACTGTTGTAAAAAAAAACAATTCTAGCCCAAGAATATCTGTTTCTAGTCGTGAATTACACAATTCATAGCAAAAATACACATTTATTACCACAATCTACTAAATTTTTGCCAAAAATACCTAATTCCTGCGAAAAGGAACCCAGTTCTAGTAAAAATATCTCAACAATTGCCAGACAAAGAGACACAAGTGTCGCCAAAAATACCAATTTTTACCACAAAATAGCGAAATCTTGTCACAAAATACCCAAATTAAAACCAAAATAACAAAATTTTATCAAATATTTATCTAAAAAATATCAAAAATTAGACAATCTGGCCATCATCCGTTTTTCTCTAATTTCTTATCATTAATCCAAGTATTTAGTGACCTTAAACATCAACTTTTGAGATCATCTTTTGTAAAAACGAATCTTCTCAGGTGATCAATATAGGTTTAATGAGTACAAATTTGTCACGAATTTATTGCTATTGTACAGAATTAATCAATAAAAGTTCAATCACCGTAATTTAACAATTACGTCCTTCCATCTTAACGACTATGAATAATTACGTGATCATTTTGTGTAAGAGGGCCACTGACCTCTTTGGAACAAAATTTACTCCAGCTACGTCATATGATTGCTTCAATTAAGGCTACCTATGTATTGTATGGTCAGTCAGCTACCTATGTATTGTAAGTCATGAAGAGAGGACAAGTTTATAGTTTTTTTTTTCGAAGTTTTAGATTCTGAAATCTGAAACCAAAACAAAATTGTCGAAAAATACCCAAGTCTTGAAAACAATACCCGTTACTTGCCAAAAAAAAATACCCAATTCTGACCAAAAAATACCCAATTTTTGGCAAAAATACCCAATTCCTTGCAAAAAATACCCAATTTTTCCCAAAAATACCCAATTCTGATTAAAAAATACCCAATTCTGGCCGAAAAATACCCAATTCTTGGCAAAAAATACCCAATTCTTCCCAAAAAAATACCCAATTCTGGCCAAAAAATACCCAATTTTCCCAAAAAAATACCCAATTTTTGGCAAAAATACCCAATTCCTTGCAAAAAATACCCAATTTTTCCCAAAAATACCCTCTTCTGATTAAAAAATACCCAATTCTGGCCGAAAAATACCCAATTCTTGGCAAAAAATACCCAATTCTTCCCAAAAAATACCCAATTCTGGCCGAAAAATACCCAATTCTTGGCAAAAAATACCCAATTCTTCCCAAAAATACCCAATTCTGGCCAAAAAATACCCAATTTTCAAAAAAAAATACCCAATCCTGACCAAAAAACACCCAATTCTTTTAAAAAATACCCAATTCTTGGCAAAAAATACCCAATTCTGACCAAAAAATACCCAATTCTTCCAAAAAATACCCAATTTTTGGCAAAAAATACCCAATTCCTGGCAAAGAATACCCAATTTTTCCGAAAAAAATACCCAATTCTGACCAAAAAATACCCAATTCTTATCAAAAAATACCCAATTCTTCCCGGAAAATACCCAATTCTGGCCAAAAACTACCCAATTCTTCCAAAAAATACCTAATTCTGGCCAAACAATACCCAGTTCTTGGCAAAAATACCCAATTCATCCCAAAAATACCCAATTCTGGCCAAAAAATACCCAATTCTGACCAAAAAAAAACCAATTCTGACCAAAAAATACCCAATTCGTGGCTCAAAATATCCAATTATTGTCAAAAATACCCAAATGTTACCAAAAAAACCAAACTGTTGTCAAAAAAAACAATTCTAGCCCAAGAATATCTGTTTCTAGTCATGAATTACACAATTCATAGCAAAAATACACATTTATTACCACAATCTACTAAATTTTTGCCAAAAATACCTAATTCCTGCGAAAAGGAACCCAGTTCTAGTAAAAATATCTCAACAATTGCCAGACAAAGAGACACAAGTGTCGCCAAAAATACCAATTTTTACCACAAAATAGCGAAATCTTGTCACAAAATACCCAAATTAAAACCAAAATAACAAAATTTTATCAAATATTTATCTAAAAAATATCAAAAATTAGACAATCTGGCCATCATCCGTTTTTCTCTAATTTCTTATCATTAATCCAAGTATTTAGTGACCTTAAACATCAACTTTTGAGATCATCTTTTGTAAAAACGAATCTCCTCAGGTGATCAATATAGGTTTAATGAGTACAAATTTGTCACGAATTTATTGCTATTGTACAGAATTAATCAATAAAAGTTCAATCACCGTAATTTAACAATTACGTCCTTCCATCTTAACGACTATGAATAATTACGTGATCATTTTGTGTAAGAGGGCCACTGACCTCTTTGGAACAAAATTTACTCCAGCTACGTCATATGATTGCTTCAATTAAGGCTACCTATGGATTGTATGGGGTCACTGAACTCATGTGAACATAAAATAATCCTTACTACTTACGATATTATTACTATTTTATCGAAGCATGCACAACCCACGAGCTTGAAGCCTTACTCATAGTATTGTAATAATTACGTAACTATTGCGTCATAATGATGTCATTTTTTTTTGTAGTGCACAAACAAAAATTCAACTCACTGCGCTTATTTTCGTTCTGTTCCACAACTTAGCTATAGTTAGATTTTTTCATTTTTTTTTCGGAGACAATTTTAATCTCTTTTTCCTACAAACCTAAGCTTTCAGTTATAAACCTTTCAGTGGAGATTCTTCATCTCTAGAACATCTTCCTATTTCCCATTCCAGGTAAGTCACCTCTGTTATAGAATACGAAAACAGACCAAAAAAGAAGAATAATGGGCTATTATAATCATCGTACTCATTTGCAAATAGCATGTTATTTCTTCAGAGAGAAATGTTTTTTTCAATATCTGTATTTTCAATTTATTTAGGAGTTAAAGAAAAAAGCTGGAATAATGAATATCAAATCTGTGAAATTGAACGAAAATCTTAAGGCCCACTTCTTCTTCCCCAATTTCAATGATGATGTACAATTATAAAGGAGAGAAAGACGTGCTTCGGCTGGGTAGCTGAACCTCCATTCTCCATTCCGAGGCAGCTTCTGGTCTTCATTATTGCAATCGAGAATTTGCCAGAAGTCTCTGTTCCATAAAAACAGACAACTGTAGACTTCTACGAGAACCAAATCGAAAACAAAACTTAACAAGTGTCAGACGACATGGAACTGAGCAGATCAGTCCGTGCACAATTTTGTGATTATGAGTTGTCCTATAGACCAATGTATGAAAATCATTTAGGATTTTTTGAGGAGGAGAGGGAACTTAATTTTCTCTGGTGTGTGTCTGACGAGTATGACCATTTGCAGGAGCAGAAACCTGATCGGGATTGTGACGAGTGGGAAAATGGGTCATTGACAGGAAGTATTATCGCAATTATAGAAGAAGAGAACTTACTTGATCCCAAGTTAGACAACAAAAAATCTGACCAGGCAGTCCCTTTTGCGTGTTTTTCTACAGATACTGGACAAGATGCAATGAAAGAAGCACAGGGAGCATCGAGTGTTGAAAATACTTCAATCAAGTCTGCCAGAACCATCTTTAGTACTGTACTCAATGATTATACAGATAACCAAGATCATATTTTTTCTAATGAAGCAAGTGAAAAAATATCTGAAAAAACTTCCCTCAAATCTGAGCAACCAGCGTCTTGTACACAAAAGACTGTCAAGAGAAGGGCTCCTGCTGTCAATAACCCTGAAAGAGTGGGAAGTAAAAAATTAGATGATGATGAAAACAAAGACAACATGTGTCCTCCATCGTGCAAATTGAGACGAGCTGCTGAGTTGTATAGTAACTAAACTAACAGGCTGAGAAGTAATTTCTTCGACTGATTATCTGTTTGTATTTCCGGTATAATTTCAGATCCAAAAACTATTATTTCCTGAGGTGACTAATTGACTGTTTAATTTGTAATATTCTCTTTTTTACACTAAGAAAAAGCTGAATTTCATGTATGCTTTTGAATTGATACTTTGATAATATAATTTATTTGAGTTTTACAAATGCATTTTCGAAATTAACTTTTATTTCAGGTTCAATTTTGATTTAAAATTTATGTCAAAAAATGCCTGTTTTTGTAATATGTTTTTTTTAATCAAAAATGGCGGTTAACGACGAAAAAGGCTTGTTTTCATAAAATGTTTTTTTTTCAAAAACGCGGGTTTTTTGGCTTCTGCAATGAACTCCCGGCAGCTGATACTGGATGATGCAAAGCGATTACAGTGATAATTTTGAAGCAAACTCCAGCAGCAATTCTTCCCATCAGAATATTGCAATAAGCGTGCTGCCTTTGATAATAGATTACCTGGTCATTTAAAAGAAGATTTTTTGGCAGGAATTTTTAGAAATAGATACTCATACAAATCTTTAAGTATAGAATTTACAATTTTTTTTTAAAAAAAGTTGAAAACCTTTTGCATAATTTTTTACTGTTTTGAAAAAAATATTCTTTTACTATCCCATTTTTTTCAAAAAAGTCGTTTTTTTACAAAAGGTTTCTTTTTTCATTTTTCCATTTCTCAGTTTTTGAAGTTTTTTAATGTGAAGTTTTGAATTGAATCATTTTTTTAAATGAAAATCTTTTTTACTAAAATGACTTTTTTTGAAAATTGTTGTGTTTTACACGTTGTTTTAAACAAAAATATAAATCTTGATGTTCTTTTATTTTTTATTTCTCCTTTTTTTCTGTTTTTTAATTTTTTTATGTAAAAATATAAATTTAATTAATTTTTTTTGAAAAAACAAAAATATACTAGAATAAATTTTCTTTCAAAAAAGCCGTTTTTTACATAAGGTTTTAAACAAAAAATGCAAATTGTGTTGTTTTTTTTTTATTTTTCCTTTTTTTCTGTTTTTGAATTTTTTTAAGTAAAATTTTAAAAATTTTTTTTCGAAAAATTTTGTTTTACTAAAAAAAATTTCTGTCAAAAATGCCGTTTTTTACATAAGGTTTTTAACAAAAAATGCAACTTGTGTTGTTTTTTATTTTTTTATTTTTTTTTTCTGTTTTTGAGTTTTTTAATGGAAAATATGAAATTTAATTAATTTCCTCTTATAAAAAACAAGTTTTACTAGAATAATTTTTTTTCAAAAATGCCGTTTTTTACATAAAACTTTAAACAAAAATTGCAACTTGTGTTGTTCTTCATTTTTTATTTTTCCTTTTTTTCTGTTTTTGAATTTTTTTAATGTAAAATTTAATTCTTTTTTGAACAAACAAGTTTTACTAGAATAATTTATCTTTCAAAAATGCTGTTTTTTACATAAAGATTTTACCAAAAAATGCTATTTTTTGTTTTTTAATTTTCTGTTTTTCAGTTTTTGAATGTTTAATGAATTATTTTTTTTTCTTAAAAAATGTTGTTTTCTAAAACATTTTTTGGCAAAAATGCCGTTTTTTACATTATGTATATTGAAAAAAATGTGAATTCTGTTGTTTTTTACTTTTCTGTTTTTCTTTTTTTCAGTTTTGGAAGTTTTTTTGTAAAAATTTTAGTTTAATTGTTTTTTGAAAAAACATTGTTTTAGTAAAACAATTTTTTCCAAATGTCGTATTTTGCATAATATTTTCAACAAAAAATGTAAGTTTGATGTTTTTTCTTATTCTATTTTTCAATTTTTCAGCTCTTGATGTGTTTTGCAATTTCTTTAGCAAAGCAGAAAATTGTAAAAATCAATGTATTAAAATTACTACAAAAATCAATTATTTATTACAATTATTTATTACAAATTAATACACTTATTAATAAAATTTGCGGAAATCTATAACAAATCAAGCTTTTGATGACAAGCATATTTGTTTTAATTTTTCATTTTAAACAATTACATTTTTATTGATATCATGTTCTTCTTGAGAAATTCCGATTTATTCATCGTCTCGTGATAAACATACTTCAGAGTAAACCCCGGGGTACCGGTGTCGCGTGGTGACAATTAATGGCTTCAAGCATCCCTAGCGTGCACCTCTGGATGTTGTTCGGAAATGAAAGACTGTTGATCGCGGCTCTGCCGCGAGGCGCGCTCTGCGCGCCCAACGATCTTTTATTTCCGAACAACATACAGAGATGCACGCTAGGGATGCTTGAAGCCAGTAATTATCACCACGCGACACCGGTACCCCGGGATTTACTCTGAAGTATGTTTTTCACGAGACGATGAATAAATCGGAAATTCTCAAGAAGAACATGATATCAATAAAAACGTAATTGTTTAAAATGAAAAATTAAAACAAGTATGCTTGTCGTCAAAAGCTTGATTTGTTATAGATTTCCGCAAATTTTATTAATAAGTGTATTAACATGTAATAAATAATTGTAATAAATAATTGATTTTTGTAATAATTGTAATACATTGATTTTTACAAATTTTCTGCTTTGCTAAAGAAATTGCAAAAAACATCAAGAGCTGAAAAATTGAAAAATAGAATAAGAAAAAATATCAAACTTACATTTTTTGTTGAAAATATTATGCAAAAAACGACATTTGGAAAAAAATTGTTTTACTAAAACAATGTTTTTTCAAAAAAAATTAAGTTAAAAATTTTACAAAAAAACTTCCATAACTGAAAAAAGGAAAAACAGAAAAGTAAAAAACAACGAAATTCACATTTTTTGTTAAATACATAATGTAAAAAATGGCATTTTTGCCAAAAAATGTTTTATAAAACAACATTTTTTAAGAAAAAAAAATAATTCAATAAAAAATTTAAAAACTGAAAAACAGAAAATTAAAAAACAAAAAATAGCATTTTTTGGTAAAAACTTTATGTAAAAAACGGCATTTTTGAAAGATAAATTATTCTAGTAAAACTTGTTTGTTCAAAAAAGAATTAAATTTTACATAAAAAAAGTCGAAGGCAGAAAAAAAGAAAAATAGAAAAATAAAAAAACAACACAAGTTGCATTTTTTGTTTAAAACATTATGTAAAAAACGGCATTTTTGAAAAAAAAATTATTCTAGTAAATTCGTTTTTTCAAAAAGAAAATAATTAAATTTCATATTTTACATTAAAAAGTTCAAAAACAGAAAAAAAGAAAAATAGAAAAATGAAAAACAACACAATTTGCATTTTTTGTTAAAAACCTTATGTAAAAAACGGCATTTTTGAAAGAAAAATTATTTTAGTATAATTTTGTTTTTTCAAAAAAATTAATTAAATTTAAATTTTTACATAAAAAAAATTAAAAAACAGAAAAAAGGAGAAATAAAAAATAAAAAAAACATCAAGATTTACATTTTTGTTAAAAACATTGTGTAAAACACAACAATTTCCAAAAAAAAAATTATTTTATTAAAAAAGATTTTCATTTAAAAAAAAGATTCAATTCAAAGTTCACATTAAAAAACTTCAAAAACTGACAAGGGGAAAAATGAAAAAAGAAACTTTTTGTAAAAAAAACGACTTTTTTGAAAAAGATGGGATAGTAAAAGAAAATTTTGTTCAAAACAGTAAAAAATTATGCAAAAGGTTTTCAACTTTTTTTTAAAAAGTGTAAATTCTATTCTTAAAGATTTGTATGAGTGTCTATTTCTAAAAATTCCTGCCAAAAATTCTTCTTTTAAATGACCAGGTAGTCTATTATCAAAGGCAGCACGCTTATTGCAATATTCTGATGGGAAGAATTGCTGCTGGAGTTTGCTTCGAAATTATCACTGTAATCGCTTTGCATCATCCAGTATCAGCTGCCGGGAGTTCATTGCAGAAGCCGAAAAACCCGAGTTTTTGAAAAAAAAATCATTTTATGAAAACAAGTCTTTTTCGTCGTAAACCGCCATTTTTGATAAAAAAAAAACATATTACAAAAACAGGCATTTTTTGACATAAATTTTAAATCAAAATTGAACCTGAAATAAAAGTTTATTTCGAAAATGCATTTGTAAAACTCAAATAAATTATATTATCAAAGTATCAATTCAAAAGCATACATGAAATTCAGCTTTTTCTTAGTGTAAAAAAGAGAATATTACAAATTAAACAGTCAATTAGTCACCTCAGGAAATAATAGTTTTTGGATCTGAAATTATACCGGAAATACAAACAGATAATCAGTCGAAGAAATTACTTCTCAGCCTGTTAGTTTAGTTACTATACAACTCAGCAGCTCGTCTCAATTTGCACGATGGAGGACACATGTTGTCTTTGTTTTCATCATCATCTAATTTTTTACTTCCCACTCTTTCAGGGTTATTGACAGCAGGAGCCCTTCTCTTGACAGTCTTTTGTGTACAAGACGCTGGTTGCTCAGATTTGAGGGAAGTTTTTTCAGATATTTTTTCACTTGCTTCATTAGAAAAAATATGATCTTGTTTATCTGTATAATCATTGAGTACAGTACTAAGGATGGTTCTGGCAGACTTGATTGAAGTATTTTCAACACTCGATGCTCCCTGTACTTCTTTCATTGCATCTTGTCCAGTTTCTGTAGAAAAACACGCAAAAGGGACTGCCTGGTCAGATTTTTTGTTGTCTTACTTGGGATCAAGTGTGTTCTGTTCTTCTATAATTGCGATAATACTCCCTGTGAATGACCCATTTTCCCACTAGTCACAATCGCGATCAGGTTTCTGCTGCTGCAAATGGTCATATTCGTCAGACACACACCAGAGAAAATTAAGTTCCCTCTCCTCCTCAAAAAATCCTAAATGATTTTCATACATTGGTCTATAGGACAACTCATAATCACAAAAGTGTGCACAGACTGATCTGCTCAGTTCCATGTTGTCTGAGACTTGTAAAGTTTTGTTTTCGATGTGGTTCTCGTAGAAGTCTACAGTTGTCTGTTTGTATGGAACAGAAAATTCTGGCAAATTCTCGATTGCAATAATGAAGACCAGAAGCTGCCTCGGAATGGAGAATGGAGGTTCAGCTACCCAGCCGAAGCACGTCTTCCTCTCCTTTATAATTGCTACATCATCATTGAAATCGGGGAAGATGAAGTGGGCCTTAAGATTTTCGTTCAATTTCACAGATTTGATATTCCTTATTCCAGCCTTTTTTAGGCGACGACGGTTGAACTCCTAAATGAATTGAAAATACAGATATTGAAAAAAACTTTCTCTCTGAAGAAATAATTTGCTATTTGCGAATGAGTACGATGATTATAATAGCCCATTATTCTTCTTTTTTGGTCTGTTTTCGTATTCTATAACAGAGGTGACTTACCTGGAGATGTCCTATAGATGAAGAATCTCCACTGAAAGGTTTATAACTGAAAACTTAGGTTTGTAGGAAAAGGAGATTAAAATTGTCTCCGAAAAAAAATGAAAAATTCTAACTATGGCTAGGTTGTTGAACAGAACGAAAATAAGCGCAATGAGTTTAATTTTTGTTTGTGCACTAAAATAAAAAATGACATCATTATGACGCAATAGTGACGTAATTATTACAATACTATGAGTAAGGCTTCAAGCACGTGAGCTGTGCATGCTTCGATAAAATAGGAATAATATCGTAAGTAGTAAGGATTATTTTATGTTCACATGAATTCAGTGACCCCATACAATACATAGGTATCCCTAATTGAAGCAATCATATGACGTAGCTGGAGTAAATTTTGTTCCAAAGAGGTCAGTGGCCCTCTTACACAAAATGATCACGTAATTATTCATAATTATTCCTATTCAGAAATTGCAAAAAACATCAAGAGCTGAAAAATTGAAAAATAGAATAAGAAAAAACATCAAACTTACTTTTTTTGTTGAAAATATTATGCAAAAAACGACATTTGGAAAAAAATTGTTTTTACTAAAACAATGTTTTTTCAAAAAAAAATTAAGTTAAAAATTTTACAAAAAAACTTCCAAAACTGAAAAAAGGAAAAACAGAAAAGTAAAAAACAACAAAATTCACATTTTTTGTTAAATACATAATGTAAAAAACGGCATTTTTGCCAAAAAATGTTTTATAAAACAACATTTTTTAAGAAAAAAAATAATTCAATAAAAAATTTAAAAACTGAAAAACAGAAAATTAAAAAACAAAAAGTAGCATTTTTTGGTAAAAACTTTATGTAAAAAACAGCATTTTTGAAAGATAAATTATTCTAGTAAAATTTGTTTGTTCAAAAAAGAATTAAATTTTACATAAAAAAAATCGAAAGCAGAAAAAAAGAAAAATAGAAAAATAAAAAAACAACACAAGTTGCATTTTTTGTTTAAAACAT
Organism: Convolutriloba macropyga; assembly: GCF_964194025.1. NCBI lineage: Eukaryota > Metazoa > Xenacoelomorpha > Acoela > Convolutidae > Convolutriloba > Convolutriloba macropyga. The sequence goes on along the minus strand of NC_134474.1, from coordinate 54,938,678 downwards.
TATGTAAAAAACGGCATTTTTGAAAAAAAAATTATTCTAGTAAAATTCGTTTTTTCAAAAAGAAAATAAATAAATTTCATATTTTACATTAAAAAGTTCAAAAACAGAAAAAAGGAAAAATAGAAAAATAAAAAACAACACAATTTGCATTTTTTGTTAAAAGACCTTATGTAAAAAACGGCATTTTTGAAAGAAAAATTATTTTAATATAATTTTGCTTTTTCAAAAAAAATTAATTAAATTTAAATTTTTACATTAAAAAATTAAAAAACAGAAAAAAAGGAGAAATAAAAAATATAGAAAACATCAAGATTTATATTTTTGTTAAAAACAGTGTGTAAAACACAACAATTTCCAAAAAAAAAATTATTTTAGTAAAAAAGATTTTCATTTAAAAAATAGATTCAATTCAAAACTTCACATTAAAAAACTTCAAAAACTGACAAATGGAAAAATGAAAAAAGAAACCTTTTGTAAGAAAAACGACTTTTTTGAAAAAAAATGGGATAGTAAAAAAAATTTTTTTCAAAACAGTAAAAAATTATGCAAAAGGTTTTCAACTTTTTTTTGAAAATTGTAAATTCTATACTTAAAGATTTGTATGAGTATCTTTTTCTAAAAATTACTGCCGAAAATTCTTCTTTTAAATGACCAGGTAATCTATTATCAAAGGCAGCACGCTTATTGCAATATTCTGATGCGAAGAGTTGCTGCTGGAGTTTTCTTCGAAATTATCACTGTAATCGCTTTGCATCCTCCAGTATCAGCTGCCGGGAGTTCATTGCAGAAGCCAAAAAACCCGCGTTTTTGAATAAAACATTTTATGAAAACAAGCCTTTTTCGTCGTTAACCGCCATTTTTGAGAAAAAAAAACCTTTTACAAAAACAGGCATTTTTTGACATAAATTTTAATTCAAAATTGAACTTGAAATAAATGTTAATTTCGAAAATGCATTTGTAAAACTCAAATAAATTATATTATCAAAGTTTCAATTCAAAAACATACATGAAATTCAGCTTTTTCTGAGTGTAAAAAAGAGAATATTACAAATTAAACAGTCAATTAGTCACCTCAGGAAATAATAGTTTTTGGATCTGAAATTATACCGGAAATACAAACAGATAATCAGTCAAAGAAATTACTTCTCAGCCTGTTAGTTTAGTTACTATACAACTCAGCAGCTCGTCTCAATTTGCACGATGGAGGACACATGTTGTCTTTGTTTTCATCACCATCTAAATTTTTTATTCCCACTTTTCAGGGTTATTGACAGCAAGAGACCTTCTCTTGACAGTCTTTTGTGTACAAGACGCTGGTTGCTCAGATTTGAGGGAAGTTTTTTCAGATATTTTTTCACTTGCTTCAATAGATAAAATTTGATCTTGGTTATCTGTATAATCATTGAGTACAGTACTAAGAATGGTTCTGGCAGAATTGATTGAAGTATTTTCAACACTCGATGCTCCCTGTACTTCTTTCATTGCATCTTGTCCAGTGTCTGTAGAAAAACACGCAAAAGGGACTGCCTGGTCAGATTTTTTGTTGTCTAACTTGGGATCAAGTGCGTTCTCTTCTTCTATAATTGCGATAATACTCCCTGTCAATGACCCATTTTCCCACTCGTCACAATACTGATCAGGTTTCTGCTACTGCAAATGGTCATACTCGTCAGACACACACCAGAGAATTTTAAGTTCCCTCTCCTCCTCAAAAAATCCTAATTGATTTGCATACATTGGTCTATAGGACAACTCATAATCACAAAATTGTGCACGGACTGATCTGCTCAGTTCCATGTTGTCTGAGACTTGTAAAGTTTTGTTTTCGATTTGGTTCTCGTAGAAGTCTACAGTTGTCTGTTTGTATGGAACAGAGACTTCTGGCAAATTCTCGATTGCAATAATGAAGACCAGAAGCTGCCTCGGAATGGAGAATGGAGGTTCAGCTACCCAGCCGAAGCACGTCTTCCTCTCCTTTATAATTGCTACATCATCATTGAAATCGGGGAAAAGAAGTGGGCCTTAAGATTTTCGTTCAATTTCACAGATTTGATATTCATTATTCCAGCCTTTTTTGGTGACGACGGTTGAACTCCTAAATAAATTGAAAATACAGATATTGAAAAAAACTTTCTCTCTGAAGGAATAATATGCTATTTGCGAATGAGTACGATGATTATAATAGCAAATTATTCTTTTTTTTGGTCTGTTTTCGTATTCTATAACAGAGGTGACTTACGTGGAATGGGAAATAGGAAGATGTCCTAGAGATGAAGAATCTCCACGGAAAGGTTTATAACTGAAAACTTAGGTTTGTAGGAAAAGGAGATTAAAATTGTCTCCGAAAAAAAATGAAAAAGTCTAACTATAGCTAAGTTGTTGAACAGAACGAAAATAAGCGCATTGAGTTGAATTTTTGTTTGTGCACTACAATAAAAAATGACATCATTATGACGCAAAAGTGACGTAATTATTACAATACTATGAGTAAGGCTTCAAGCACGTGAGCTGTGCATGCTTCGATAAAATAGGAATTTTATCGTAAGTAGTAAGGATTATTTTATGTTCACGTGAGTTCAGTGATCCCATACTATACATAGGTATCCCTAATTGAAGCAATCAAATGACGTAGCTGGAGTAAATTTTGGTCAGTGGCCCTCTTACACAAAATGATCACGTAATTATTCATAGTCGAGAAGATAGAAGGACGTTATTGTTAAATTACGGTGATTGAACTTTTAACGATTAATTCTGTACAATAGCAATAAATTCGTGACAAATTTGTACTCATTAAACCTATATCAATCACCTGAGAAGATTCGTCTTTACTAAAGATGATCTCAAAAGTTGATGTTTAAGGTCACTAAATACTTGGATTGTTGATAAGAAATTAGAGAAAAACGGATGTAGGCCAAATTGTCTAATTTTTGATATTTTTTAGATAAATATTTGATAAAATTTTGTTATTTTGGTTTTAATTTGGGTATTTTTTGACAAGATTTTGCTATTTTGTGGTAAAAATGGGTATTTTTGGCGACACTTATTTCGGCAATTATTGAGATATTTTTACTAGAACTGGGTTCTTTTTCGCAGGAATTAGGTATTTTTGGTAAAAATTTAGTAGATTGTGGTAATAAATGTGTATTTTTGCTATGAATTGTGTAATTCATGACTAGAAACAGATATTCTTGGGCTAGAATTGTTTTTTTTTGACAACAGTTTGATATTTTTTGGTAACATTTGGGTGTTTTTGACAATAATTGGATATTTTGAGCCTTGAATTGGGTATTTTTTGGTCAGAATTGGTTTTTTTTGGTCAGAGTTGGGTATTTTTTGGCCAGAATTGGGTATTTTTGGGATGAATTGGGTATTTTTGCCAAGAACTGGGTATTTTTTGGCCAAAATTAGGTATTTTTTGGAAGAATTGGGTAGTTTTTGGCCAGAATTGGGTATTTTTCGGGAAGAATTGGGTATTTTTCGATAAGAATTGGGTATTTTTTGGTCAGAATTTGGTATTTTTTTCGGAAAAATTGTGTATTCTTTGCCAGGATTTGGGTATTTTTTGCCAAAAATTGGTTATTTTTTGGAAGAATTGGGTATTTTTTGGTCCGAATTGGGTAGTTTTTGGTCAGAATTGGGTATTTTTTGGGAAAAATTGGTTATTATTTGCAAGGAATTGGGTATTTTTGCCAAAAATTGGGTATTTTTTGGAAGAATTGGGAATTTTTTGGGAAGAATTGGGTATTTTTTGGGAAGAATTACGTATTTTTTGCCAAGAATTGGGTATTTTTTGGTCAAAATTGGGTATTTTTTGGTCTGAATTGGGTATTTTTTGGGAAAAATTTGGTATTTTTTGCAAGGAATTGGGTATTTTTGCCAAAAATTGGGTATTTTTTGGAAGAATTGGGTATTTTTTGGTCAGAATTGGGTATTTTTTTTGGAGAGAAACGGGTATTGTTTTCAAGACTTGGGTATTTTTCGACAATTTTTTTTTTGGTTTCAGATTTCAGAATCTAAAACTTCGAAAAAAACTATAAACTTGTCCTCTCTTCATGACTTATAATTTATGCCCACTGCATTCTGCGTTAAAAATTACAATATAAAGATGTACTGTAACACACAATTCAAAAAAAATTTGAGGTTTCAGGTTTCAGAATCTAAGACTTCGAAAAATAAAAGTTTGTCCTCTTTTCACGATTTTTTAAATGTATCCATTGAATTCTGCGTGAAAAATTACGCTATAAAGATGTACTGTAACACAAAATTCCAAAAAAAATGTTTCAGGTTTAAGGTTTCAGAAGCTGAAACTTCGCAAAAACCCAAAAATTGAAACTTATTAGGGTCAAAGAAATTACTATCAAATGCTTAGTTCAAAAACAACATAAAGTGAGTTGATATAGTATACCATTCTTGAAGAAATTTTTTTGTAGTTTGAGGTTTGAGAAACTAAAACTACAAAAAACTCAAACCCATAATCTACAATTGACCGTGAAATTAACACCATTGAGTTCCACTTCGAAAAATACCCTCTAAAGTTGTACTGTAACATACATTTTTGACAAAAAAAAATTAGTTCGAGGTTTCAGAATCTGAAACTGTGAAAAACAAAAAAATTCAGTGATGGTTTTCTGTGCCTTAGTATTTTTCATTGTAATATGAGTTAAAAAACTTTAATCGATTATTTGAACAGCATTATCTGAAAAAATTTGTTCATCGTTTCGGGTTTTTGAAACTGAAACTACTGAGAAATAAACCAGAAACTACGAAAAGAAACTGCCAAAAGGTCTTGCATACTTTCACATCATCAGGAGTAAAAAAAAAATTTAAAAAAAAAGAAATTCTCAAAAATTTTTTTAGAGGTTATTGTGAAAAATTTCCGATAATTCGAAATTATTCGAAATAAAACTTCATTAATAATCAAAAACTAAAAAAAAATTTATAATTGAAACAATTATGCGTAAATTAAGTGTATGAAAGAAAAAATTCTGCAGATATATTTTATTAAATAGACAAGATTAGCTGAAGTGCATTAGAGCGGATGCATTTCCCTGGGGTAATTAGGATAATAACCCCTGGGTAATTACGATAAGATGACAGGTCTATTGTTCTCACTCTCTTTTTAGGTACATCTTTGGAAATTGGACGAAAATAGGCTATACCTAATGTTAATACATAGGTACATCCTTTTACCCCCCACCCCCCCCCCCAGCTCTGCTCAGCTTCTACTACTGACCTCTATCTATTGTTGCATGACCTTTGTTACCAATTATGCAGACAAAATATTGTTAAAACTCAGTTTCTTATATAGTTCCCGATTGGAATAGTTACAATTCATACATTGCAACCTTTTGTCCTTTTATGAGACACTCAACCCGCGCGTGCTGGATTAAAAATAGTTCACGGCACACATAAATGTTTGAAGAAAACCAGCTCCGATTGCTAAAAAACCAGTTCTACTTCCTGTCGTGGTCGATAACACGGGTCAAGGAATTCAATAAGTTGAATTTTAAATTAAATTTTGAAATGAAAATATACAAAAATTAGCTTGTATTTATAGTGGTTATCTATGCGAAAATATACAGAGAAAAGTTAGATTAGCTAAAAAATATTTTACATGATTGGCATGTGAATAGATCTTAACTCCGAATCCCGGAGGTGATTTTCTATTTTCATCAACATTTCGTGAGAATCATATATGGCTTGGGTTCAATCGAGTTCATTAGTTGGAGGTCGGTGGATGTTAAAATCAGGTTTCTGTTGGTGGGAGAATTTGCTTCTGACATATGATTGATAGGTCAATAAGATAATGATAGCGCCAAAACAAAATTAGAATTGAGTTTAGTTTTGTGGCCATTACTTATCGACACAGCAATAAAGTTCGTCAGGTAAGTTCTTTTTTCGTTCTTTGAAACTTTAATAAAAAAAATTTCTAAGTTTCTTGATGTTTCTTTGAAACCATCACATCCTTCCTCCTTTCTTAAGCAAGTTTGTGGGTATAGGTTCTCCAAATCTGTCGGGTTGTTTTCTGTTTCTTGTTGATGTTCGTGGAGGCTCTGAGGTTTCGGGTTGTTGGTGCTCTGCAGATGATGTGGCTGCAGAAGCTTCATCTTGAAATGAGGGTCCCACATCTGTACTCTGAAGTTGTTGTTTTGACTGAGATATGGTCTCCTCCACTGCTGGTTCAATTTTTACATTGCCCTCGTCTAGTCTCGCAATTTGGTTGTCGCTCACTAGAATAGTCCGTGCTGAGTTTTCAGGCTGTATGAAAGATGTGTTCAAGCCCTTCCTGATGATGAAGGTAGCAGGAACTGTCTTTGTGTTTTCGTTGGCATTGAATAGAATGGGTTCGCACAAGTCGAAATCTGCTATTGCTGGTAGTCTCACTCTGCGTCCCAACAGGAGTTCAACTGGAGTTTTGCTCCTCGTCTTTGAAGTTTTGCGATGTGTCATCAGTGCCCTTTGCAGGAATGCTCCAAATGACACATTAAGGTTGGGACTCCACGCTTGAAGTGCCCGCTTCACTGTCTGAACTGCTCTTTCAGCTAGTCCATTAGCTCTTGGATGATAGACGGGTAATTCTATTTTCCTAACTCCCAGCGATTCACTCCACTGTTTAAAGTCACCACTTACAAATTCAGGACCATTATCAGAAACTAAAGTTTTTGGTATTCCGAATCTTGCAAAGATTTGACTAAGATATATTTTAACTGTTTCTGATGTTCTATTTCCCGCGGGGAGGGCTTCTGTCCAACCAGAACCCGCGTCAACAATTACTAAGATATTGCCTTGGTCCTTAACATAACCCCAGGCCATGTGGAGCCGTTCCCAAACGTCGGATTCTGGCCACGTAGAGACCGTTTTCCCAGGCTAGGCCTGTTGAATTGACAATTCTTACATTTACTAGCAAAGTGTTGAACGTCTTGGGTAATGCCAGGCCACCATGCTATCATTCTGACTGATGCCTCAGTTGCATTCTTTCCGGGATGTGTCTCATGCGCTTTTGCCAAAACCAAGTGTCGTAGTTTGGGTAGAACGAAAGGAACAACACCTCTGAAGATGATTCCATTATGTAAAGTAAGTGCATCTTGTTCGAATCCTTTTTCCGCTTCTGAACATTGTTTCCAATTGCCGCTTTTGATTCGTTTCATTATGTCCTGGAAAAGTCTGTTTGTTCCAAGTTCAGTTTTGATTTCTGCTTGGGTCACCAAATCACTGTGGGCGAAGTAGATGTTATTGATTGCGAAGCACACTCGATCGTTGTCCGATTCGTCTTCGCCAAAATCCATTCTGCTCAAAGCATCTGCATGGGTTATCTCCTCTCCTGGTGTGTACCTCAACTCATAGTCGAAACCCATTAGAGCTATTGCCCATCTTGTGATTCTCGCTGATGCTGTCTTCGGGATCTCCTCGTCTGGTGCAAAGAGATATTTGAGTGATTTGTGGTCAGTCTGTAGGGTAAATCGTCTTCCAAGAAGGAATTGTTTTAGTCTTGTGACCACAAACACAGTTGCCAGTGCTTACCGCTTTATGTTCGAATAGTTTTGCTCCGCTGGAGTCAATTTTCTCGATACATATATGACTGGATGTCCTTCTTGCTAGAGAATCCCGCCAATGGTTTTTTCAGAGGCGTCAGTAGTAACGGTTGCTTCTTTTTGTAGACTATATGGCAGTACTAGTGGGTTAGCCCATAATTCATTTTTTATGTCTTCGAAGGCTTTTTGTTGTATTTTGCCCCATGAGAAATCGCTATTTTTCATGTTATTTAAGGGTAGCATTTTTGTTGCAAAATCAGGAATCATTCTTCCGTAAAAATTAGCTAGCCCAACAAACGATTCGAGTTGTTTATTGTTAGTTGGTGCTTTTGCGTTTTTTATTTTTTTCAAAATGTTTGGGAACTGGTGCTATTCCCTCCTTTGAAAGGGAGTATCCCAAAAAGCTAACGCTATCGACTGGTTTTGAGTTGGATTTTTTCTCATTAATAGTAAAGTTTTTCTCACGTAGTCCACTCTTGACTGCAAGCATTCTCTTGTCGAACAGCTCCTTGGTAGTTCCATACACCAATACATGAGAGATCACAACAACTTTAATTCCTTTGAGTGTTGATTGGATGCAATTCTGGAAGATTGAAGAAGAGTTTTTCAATCCCTGAGGTAGTCGGCACATCTTGAACAGTCCCTGAGATGTGTTGATTGTGCAAATGTCTTTAGCTTCTTCGTCAAGATCAATTTGATAGTAGGCATCTGAGAGGTCAATTTTGCCAAAGTATGAGGCCCCATGTAGGTTGTGGAAGATCATCTCCATGTCCCGTATTGGGTAGTCCTCATCCATGACCTTGCCATTGATATGCACCTTCAAGTCCACGCAAAGTCTCAGTTCTCCAGTCTTCTTTCTCTGTCACACCACTGGAGATGCATTAATGGCTCCTCCTGGCTGTACCGGTTCAAGGATGCCGTGTCTGACCATTTGTTCCAGCTTCTCTGTGACCTTGTCTTGAATAGGTAGAGGTATTTTTCTGGCTTTGCAGAACATTGGCTGTGTTCCTGGTATCAACTTCACATGAGCTTTGTAACCCTTCACAGCAGGTAGGTGCTCGGCTGTGATGTTGTTCACGCCGTGCTTGGGTAGAAGGTCTCTACCAAGTAGTCCAAATTCTTTATCAGACTGCACAACTGCAAGTTGTTTTTGAAAGAGCCTGCTTCCGTTCCACTCAACGTCACAAGTAAGAGATCCCAGAAGCGTTAATTGATGACCATCATAAGCTTCAAAATGTCTTATCTTCCCATCCAACTGAGGTTTACCAAGCTCAGTCCATATTTTTGTTGATATCACTGTGCTATCTGCACCTGTGTCTACCTGCATTTTTACTTTGCAGTTAATTATTGAGATATATTCCCATGTCACAGACATGCTAAAGATTTGTTCTTTAGTATAAAACATTCCGATCTCCGATGCTGGAGATGCTTGCTCTGAAGGAACATTTTCTTCTTCGCAAAAGTTATTCTGTATATTGTACTTACCTGAATTTGGTTGGGGTCTGCTTCTACACATTTTTGAGAAGTGTCCCACCTTTTCACAGGTGTTGCATTTTTTACTTAGCACTGGACAGGGTCTACTAGAGTGTGGCTTACTTCCACACTTAGTGCACATGTTGTTGTTTTTATTAGCCGTAATTTTTTCATTTGGTTTTCGAAAGGTCTTTTTGAAGTTGAATCCAACTTCTTCTTTCACATTAAAGGGCTTATTACCTGATGAAGAACTTGCAAAAGCCATTGCTTGACTTCTGAACTGTAAGCTCTGGGTCATTTCAGTAACCGACATTGCTGGATTTGCTTTAATACCGTCTAGTAGTCTAAGTTTTGCTTCAGGGTCCATCAAACCTGAGATAAACTTTATTTTTACCAGCTCCTCTTCGGGGTTGGCCGCTGTTTTCAGTTTTTCGAAGTCACAATAGCGTGCTTCTTCTCTAAGACGTGCTAGGAAGTCGTCGTCTGACTCCCCTACACCTTGTATAACGGACAGAAATTTAGGCCTTTCTGCCGTTACTACTCTCTCTTTAGGAGAAATGTAGTTTTGAATCGCCAATCTGATGTCTCTATACGGAGTGTCTATCAAATTCCTAGGACTCATTACGCTCCTAAGTTTAATAATTGCATCTTGCCCGCACATACTAAGGAAGAGATTGGTTACCTGTAGGTCCTGTACAGAACCGTCGTTGTTGACCTTGTCCTCTTTCTTCTCTGCGCGACATTTCCCCACAAAAGACATAATCCACGCAGTAGCTGATTCTGCATTCTGTAGATCCAAAATTTGTCTGTCTGTAGCTGGTCTGGACACCATTGTCGTGGTTGATAACGCCGCGGTTCAAGGAATTCAATAAGTTGAATTTTAAATTTAACTTTGAACTGAAAATATACAAAAATTAGCTTGAATTTATAGTGGTTATCTATGCAAAAATATACAGAGAAAATTTAGATTAGCTAAGAATATTTTACATGATTGGCATATGAATAGATCTTAACTCCGAATCCCGGAGGTGATTTTCTATGTTCATCAACATTTCATGAGAATCATATATGGCTTGGGTACAATCGAGTTCATTAGTTGGAGGTCGGTGGATGTTAAAATCAGGTTTCTGTTGGTGGGAGAATTTGCTTCTGACATATGATTGATAGGTCAATAAGATAATGATAGCGCCAAAACAAAATTAGAATTGAGTTTAGTTTTGTGGCCATTACTTATCGACACAGCAATAAAGTTCGTCAGGTAAGTTCTTCTTTCGTTCTTTGAAACTTTAATAAAGAAAACTTCTAAGTTTCTTGATGTTTCTTTGAACCCATCACACTTCCATAACTGGGACATTAGGGCTGTCAGTGAGCAAAAAACAAAAGTATCACGAGTTAAAAAGTAGAAAAAAAACAAGAAAGACTGTCCTAGAACGCAGAAAAGCGTTGAAACGCTGATGGGCACATTGGCTCAATCTCGTTTGTAGATTTTGGGCTTTGAAGATTGTGTCAAGGTTTTGAAACGTTTTATTGTCTTGAGCTTTATTGTCTTGGAACAAGCTATATACGATAATCAAACGTCTCGAAATTTATTCGAACGTCTGAACTTTATTCAACAATGTTCATAGAAGGAGACGGGAAAAGAATTCACATTCAGTATTCAGTTGTTCAAAGTGATACTGATATGAATTTCGACCAGTTTTCGAACATTCGCTTGCGTTTAAACTTTGTGAGATAAATTATAGACGTTATTTAGATGTGATTTTCATGTGCCGGTTGATTTTTTCGCTATTGCGATTGATCGCAGAGATGTGAATATGTTACCAATTTCACACTTCTAATAGAGTTTGTGAGATGTCACATTTATTGATATGAGTTAAACTTAAAGACTAAACAAGCAAATGTCCGGCATGTCAGTTTCTTTTGGATTCAATTTTAATACTCTTTGATTCAAAATCACATCACGTCTGTTCACTATACCGTCAAATTGGACGCATCTGCTACACATAACTGACATAGTCTTTGCAATTAGAGCGTGCAAACTATCTCAGTCCAAGTATAAACAGTAAGTAATTTTTTAAACAATTCATTATTTAATTCATTTGACTGTTCTAATTAACCAGGTAACTTTTTTTAGACTCCGGTTTCAATTATCTGTTTTTCATAACTCTCTTAACAAATTACCATAATTTTTGATACGTTCGAGAGAGTATAACTTGTTTGCTTCTTTCCGCATTTAGGCCTCAGAGCAATTTCAGCGCATCTTTATGTAAGAAATGAGCTGAACCAACGATAAAGGTTTCGAAAAATACGCATTGAGTGGGCTGGGAAATCCATTCACTGAATTTTCAAAACTTCCATCGCCTAATGTATAATTTTTTAAATAATAATTATTTGATTTTGGTCGGATACAAATAGGCAAACATCATCACACTTCGTTTTTTAAGGCAATAACAAAATACAAGAGAGACAACTGGAATTCGTTTCGCTTGGGACTCCAGAGAAACATTCACAACCGATGACTTCTGAAATATGAAACAACTTTAATTTTGGTCATGATGATTTGTTCGGTTGTGATAGTTTCATATCGAGTCCCACGGGCCGCCAAGACATGGACATGACCAGCGAGGCATTATCGAACACGCTAAATGTGCAGCTCGTTAAAAGGCAAGCGATGGTTGATTTCCGTGGGGGGTAATTTCCTATCTAAAAATACGTGGGTATTTTTTCGTGTTTTTTTCCGAAACCAAAAAATCCCAAATGACTTCTAAGGAAAATACTACACAGACAAACATGACGGAGTTTTCAGCCAAAATGTCGAAAGCATTAATATTGTTTCATTTGTTTCTAAAGCAGAAATGGTCTTCCTTCATAATACAAAATTAAGTAAGGACAATTTTTGCAGTATTGTGAACCAATTGCTTAAAGATATGACGGGCTGTTGGCAGTAGAGATTGGTATCAAAATTGAGGATTATAATTTCTCTCTCCTTTTTCCTGGATTGACAATGTTTTGGCTAAATCCCGGTTATGTAGAAAATCATATGACATTAGCTGGAAATGTGCATCAAAAACTTGGCAACAGGTGTTGATATTTTACTCGAAACGCATATTTCAATCCAGAGAAATTAAAGCTCGATATTTTTTCATGTTCAGACTTACTCAATTTTGTTTTCTGTGTTTTTGCACGAAACAATTGAATTGGCCATTCTTTGGCGACATTTTGTGTCTGATGACTGACGGGCAGATTATATGTTTTCGTCAGTATATCAGAATTTCTTGTTTTGCTTGTTTTTTTTCATAAAAAATGCCACAAATTCATTCCATCATTTTTTACCCATCTCATTTTTGCATACTAAATTGACAAAATTTTTTTGTAGGCAAAATACTTTTTAACTGGTATGTTGTTGAGCTGTTTTTGCACATGGTAGTTTGAGTTTATCAACAATTTCTGATCAGATGCTTTTTTGCCAATTGTTTAACATAAATGGCTGTCAAAAAATTTTTTCACATTGTTTTTGCAAATCTTTTGTAGGCTAGAAATTTTACAGAAACTAAACAGCTGTGCTGAAAATAGCTAATTGCTTATCAATCATTAGCAGTGACATTAACTGCAATTTTTGCATCATTTTTTTGCTTCCATTACACTGAATGTCATCTAATTCTCTTTTTATACCTTTCTTTTTCTCTAACTTCCAGCTCTAATGACAAATCTTTAGTGCGCGTTTGAAAAAAAAAATCTGACGTTTTCTTATATAAAAGACAATTTTTCTTCGTTCTCTTTGTTGAATTAAAAATATCTTTAAAATTCACCGATTCAAAATTCAAAAAACTTCTGTCAATTGGAACATGCAGAAATGAAGTACGTAAGTCTTAAATCAGATCAAGTTTTCCTGTGGAGATCAGTTTAGAGCAAATTTTGGTTCTATGATTCTCAAAATGTTAAGTTAATCTAGACATGGGCAATTTGGCATTTTTATAAACACAAAAATGGAAGGTTGAAGAAGAAACACAAAAGTTGAGTCAACGAATGAAGTTGTCCCGTATGCTTAGCAATTTTCTGCTCTAGCAATTTTCATGGTAAGCGTGCTTCGCATATTCTATTCAATTTACAGGAAATCGTAAATTTTCAAACCACTATTCGTGTTTGGCAGGATTGGTTTGGAAAGATTGGTTTGGTGAATTCCATATTTTGGTTTGTTTGCGTTTCAATCAGCAACTATTCTTTTTTCATTAAAATACTTTTTTGAATTGTTCAATTAACGTTTCCAAGTCAAAATATTTTACTTGGGCAAATCAAAAAAATTCAGCAAAAAAATTCTGAATTGAACTTGTCTTTAGGGTGCCTGCTATAACGTTTTACGCAATAATACCGTAGGAAATACCGTAGTTTCATGCAAATAAACACTTTTTGCTAAATATTACAGGGTTTTCACGTTCAATTGAATTTTCAATGCAAATGTTTGCATTTTCAGTCAATCAGTACCCAGTCAGTTGTTCAAATTGTGCAACAAAAACTGCTCTTTTGTTAAAAAAAGGAACAGTTTTCAATGGTCTCGGTGCATGCTGAAAACAATATTACCGGGTATCAAAACTTGCAAGATTATTGCAAAATCTTGCAAGATATCAATCCAGGCAAAAAATTAGGATAACAATAGTTTAGAAAACACCTTTGAAGGAAATTATTGTTTAATAAAGAATTTACAAAACTGAAATCCATGGAGAAAAATTTTAGTCCGGATTCAAAATCTTGCAAGAATCTTTTTAAAATTTTTTAAATTCTTGAAAATTTGCAGTGTATTTTTTGTAGCTAAAACTAACTGAAAACCAAATGGCTTTCTTCTAATGGACTCTTTCTCTAAATATCTTATGATGACTTGGTAAAAAAAAACAACAACCCATGGTGTATATTAAATTGTGAAATATTTTTAGCACTTTTAAATTTATATTTTTCCTGCAGCTCTTCGTCAACAGCAAAAAAAAATTTATAAGATGATTTGGTGCTTCACTTGGGGAATTAACAGGAATAAAAACGGACTCGAAGTGATTGTGTCACTTTGAATCAGTTTGTCCAAGCTTATGTTATGTTTTGCAACCCATCAAATTTTTTACCTTTCTGCACCATCTATGCAAGGACTGAACTTTCCGTTAAGACACCTCAAAGTATATCTGATCCATCTTATCAGTTCCAACAGTTTCAGAGCTCCAAAAATTTTATGAATCAATTATGAAAACAAGTTTCATTGAGCGTCACTTGCATTAGATTATTGTTCCGACCCACATTATTGGGGGAAGAACTATATAGTCAAATGGTTTTTTTTCAGCCAATTCTGGGCGACCGATATGATCATCGTAGAGAGTTGTGATTGGTATTATTAAAAAGCTCATTCAGCGTAGAATATAGAAATGAAAAGAAGAATTTTTAATTTTTTTTCTAGGCAGTTACCGAGGTTCAAAGATTTGTGAACATTAGCATGATATCTTGTGCTTTTGTTCACAATTTAAAGAATTTTTGCCCAACTTTTCGTTATCGTTGCTAAAATTTGTTAATTTCTGTAACAACAGTACATTGGTTGTTGACTCTTTTGAGCCGACAATTTTTCCATAATAATTTAATTTTTTTTAAAATTTAGCCTTTTCTCATCAAAATTGGTCAAAATGTTTCTTCGGCCCAATTTTTTTAAACGTGCCTGAGGTGAAGACATCAAATTGATGGCAGAATTTTCATTCAACTCAAAAGAAGGGTACTTAAAACAATCCTTTTGCAAAATAAGTCTTTCATTTTTGATATATAAAATTTTAATGCAAAAAAAACTATTTTTTTGGTTACCAATGAAAAATTTAGCTGTTTTAATTTAATGAGTCGCATTATTCATTATTTTTTGGTCTCTTCGTGATCTTTGACAAAAAAAATATTATGATTCCATCGAGGCAATGTCTTTTTTAAAAACTAATTTAGCATTAATTCTTTTCATTGGTTTATTATAAAACATCCAATTAAAATGTCAATCAAAGTTCGACTACTACGCAGTCCATTTTTTGTCATTATGAGGCCCAGTGATCATGAGAATTTCAAGGTTTCTATGCCTTCAACAAAATGTTTTCTTCATTTCGAACCAAATTCTAGTATTCTGTCCACGTTTGTTGTCTATTTGCAGTCTCACGACTGAATATCAAATAACAAAAATCCAGTTGGCTTCCCTAAACAGTATACTTGAACATGTATAAGGATCTCATTTGACATTTAATGGCTCTTATGCATTTGAATATGTCTGTTTTAAGATAGTCTCAGTTTCATTTTGAATTTTGTCACTTATTTCCAAATTCTGTCAAAATATTGTTTAGGCTCAAAAAGACAAATCCGATGTTCCTTCTGATGAGAAGGAGTGAAATATTTCTAGAAGTTATTCTTATCAATTATTGTCACCATAGCTTCAAATCCATAGGTTCCAAAAATGTTTTTAACTTTTGGGCCTTTGCATAATTTGGAAGTTGTTTTTAACCTTGCCCAACTATGCGTTCAATAATATCACAAATAATGTTCAAAAGAAATCACTTTTGTTCAAATAGCACTTTTTAGTGAACAACGTATAAGTTAAACGGCTTCAAAACCGTTTGCTTGCAAAAAACAATTGAATTTTTTGTTTTGCTAGCACTTGTCTTTCTCTCTGCAGTGCTATGGACACATACTGGACAATGGCAGGTCTGAATGGCTTCTGGCGTCTTCTGGAGACATCCATTTTTGTTTTTTTTTCATGACTTCAGCTGGCTGCCAATTATACTGACGACTTTGAAATCTTTTTCTTTTGAAAAATTTTATCGAGCTATTGAACTCTGCCCCTTTCAGTTTTACTGCAGGATAACTTGTTTCTTAGTCTTTTTATTAAAATCATTATCATTTTTTGACAAAGCGGACATTATTTTTGTTTTTTTTTCATGTTGCAGCTGATGATTTTAGGGCTATGGCTTTATGTGATTTCAAAACATTTAAATTTTTTTATACTAGTCAGTGCTTGTTGTCATTTTATTTGTCCTATTGGCGTAATCCCCTTGAATTGAGGGTGTATTGATGTCTAAAAATACTTCAACCAAACACTCATACTCTGCTCAATAGATAGCATACGCTTTAAAGGCGTCAACAATAAGTTTTTGGAACAATATTCGTGAAATTTCTGTGTTCGTTGTTAGTTTGTTGTCTGACGACTTAATCTCCACTTATTTCAGTTGCAAGTAGCCTTCCATAAAAACAAATAGTTCAGATTTAGTTTTTTTTTTGGGAATTTTGAAAATTTTTGAAAAAAATTGGTTCTAAGAGGTCATATGTGGTTTGAAGTTTCCGAGTTTCTCGATTTTTAAATCTCATTTCTGACAATTTGCAACAAAGTACCAAATATAAACTAATCTTACATCCTCATTATATGAAAAAAAATTTTATATGTAAAATTTTATGTTTATTGGTGTGTCGTGGCGCCGTTATTTGGAGTTCTCATTAATCTTATGTGACTTGATAAATAAATAAAACTTTTTAAAAGAATTTTGAACACTTTTGTGTTTCTTTTTTTGTGTTTTTGTGCCACACTGCAAATCTAAATAATATTTTCCAGTAGGTATAGTGATGGCAGTGAAATATATTTGATGGTTTTAATGAACAGCAATTGGTTTCAATGGCTGAGACATCATTTTTTCCCGAATGTTTACTGCACACTTTGAAGTGTATCTGTCACTTTCTATTTTAGTCTTGTGACAAATTCTGATTAAGAAGAGGTCTCAATGACTCCAAGTATTGACTTGAAAAAAGTCTCTGCCATTGTGAGCCACATTTTAAACGTACATTCGCACTTTGCTCTGTATTTCTTTTTCTGTCTACTTGTTACCTAGTCTCAGTAAAGGCCGACCCCACATGTTTTCATGAGACATACAATTTTTTTGTTGGTGACATTTCATTGATAATTGATACCAATCAGACCTTTTTATTTAGCGTTCTTAAAAAAAAGATGTTGGTCAAAATTAACAATTACTTTTGTTCATTGATTAGTTGTTGTTTATCTTGTCTCCTGTTCTCATCAACGGCATTGTCATTGGTTGTCCAAGGTGACATTATTGAAATTACGTTCCTGCTTGCGATTGCTGCCAACTTATAGTTTCTATCTCTTTTTTGTAGTCGACAGCTGATGAATGACTTTGCCTCTTTTTATTCTTGTTCATCATGATTTGTACTACGTTGTTTTAAAGAAAATCACATTTGTTTCAAGATGCGGTACTGGTTTTTTGGTTAAGCCTTTAACTGATGTAATTTGAATTTTTAGTGATTTTTTTTCGAAAAAGAAATAGATTTCAACTTAGAAGGTAAGTGATCTTTTGTTGTTTTTGTTGTTTGTCTTGTCTCGTAGTTTTATTAACAACAGATATCATCGACTCTCCAGTGTGGCAGTAATTATTTCTTTTACTGGTCTAGAGACAAATTACTCATTAACCAATTATTTTCGATGTGTATACAATATACAAACAAAGCACAAGTTTCGCCTTTGAGATTTCAAGTTGAACAGGAATATATTTTCAAAAGAATTTCTTAAACGGAACCGATTATGTCCGTCAAACTACTGTTAATTTTCGGTAGTTGCGAAGCCAGTGATTATGTTACTAAAGAGTTTATTCGATAGTTGAGCTAGTTTTGAGATATCGAAAAACATCATTTGAGTATATTAGGCTGAATTGATTATCAGTTTATCACTGAATCAATGATATCCGACCGTTTTGATTTCTGATTATGTTCGACAAGTTGATGATTTTTCTCAATCAGCTCATCGAGCGCCGGTTAAAAAGAAATTACACTTTACTCATTGACACAAGCTTGTATTGTCATTCAAGATATAATCTCTGGAGCCCATGTATAATATTAAAAAAGTGCTGGTGATTCGATAATTTCGATTCGACGCTTCACATAAGTGAATCTATTGTGAACACAAAATATCACACAATCCATATTGTTTTCATAAAGAACAATTGGTCAGCCCAAACAAATTGTTTACTCTCTCCATTGGGATCTCGAGCAGGTCAATTACGATAAGTTGACTATCAAAACTTTCAATAGACCACCAATATCGGAGTGAAAAATAAGATGTTATCAGGTCATAAATTTTAGCAAAAAGCGTCCCTGTTTTCAAATAAGGATAGATTTTATGCCTATTAATTAACAATAGCAACATTTACCAAGTGCTTTTTCTTCTTCGAAACCACACCGAAGTTATCGCTTCGCTGAACAAAAGTGCACAGTATTATTTGTCCAGGTTCGTAACAGCCGATTGAACTCTTTTGTTGTTCTCTTAAACAATTTTTGATACTTTGAGCTTATATTCCAGGCTGATCTAAGTAAGGTGAATTAAACACATTTTTCGCTCAAGTCAACGATTTGCGCGTAGCAGAGTTGAAGTTCGTGAATTTGCAGAGAAAATACACATGCCTCACAAAGTGTTATAAGAAATGATGTTTTCTGCCTCTACAAAAGAAAATTTTGTCCGAATAAAAAATATAATTTAGGTATACTGCTAATTGAGCAACCCAATAAAAATAAAGTCGTCTTAAATTGCTTCCAGAATAACCACGAAATTTCCTTGGAAGGCTATTATGGAAAAGCAAGCTGAAAAATATAATAACTCAAAACTTTAATTATAACGGCGGGTCACGCCTTTTTCTTCTGTTCCATCTGAGCCAAAGTTAAATGTCATCAGCCAATGCAAAAAAGGAATTGCATGCTAGGAGCTGCAGGACACGATTGTCTGCGGATATCGCAAGACATTAAGTATCTCATTTTATTGCTGCGTATAATGCGAAATGAGAACTTCAATTGTAATATCTTGTAAAAAGGCTTGTAAAAATACAGAGCATTTAAAATATTCAGAGCTTTTCAATTTAGATAGACTAATCAGATTTTGTTGTGTAAGATTTGATAAAGTAAATCCCAGGTTGAGGTGCCATCCGGAAGTGCCTCTGATCAGACCATTCCAGACCAAAGTATTCTCTGATCAGACTAAAGTGCGCTAGAAACACCGTGTGCGCTCTAAGTGCACTCGGAATCGTCTCTGATCAGACCTTTCCAGACGGAAAGGACCTCTGATCAGACTAAAATCAGACCATTGTCCAGACGATTGCACGACCATGGCCCCGTCCAAACCCAGACCATCGTTCAGACGATTGTGCGCTCAAAATCACTTCTCATCAGACTATTGTGCGCTCAAAAGTTACCCCTGATCAGACTATAGTGAGAATATAGTGACAATATATTGTGCGCTCGAAATCACCTCACCGCACAAAATTTATTATAATTTAATCTTTTCATACAAAATGATGTTTGCATTATTAAATTCATCTAAAGAAAAGACCATTCTAGAAGTATTATTGCTGAAGAAAAGATAACCCAACTGCTGAGAAAAAATTATTTATTATACAATAGAGCATATTTCGAACTCAATGGATGAATTGAGACAGCTTTCCATATAAAACGTCGTATTCTACAGTTAAACAAAATTTCCTTGTAAGGGGACTGGCTTGTTCTATCAGCTGGACCCCTTTGGTTCTGATCAAAGACATCAGACTTTAGATGTGTCTGTGATCAGAATGCTGCTGCCTGTTGGCTCTTGGCAGAGCCAACATCTCTCGGTAAAAAAAATCAAAAAAATGCCGCTCGAAATGGTCTCTGATCAGACTAATGTGCGCTTGAATCCGTCTCTGATTAGACCATTCCCATCCTAAAGTGACCTCTGATCATACCATCCCCAGACCGAAGTGACCTCTGATCATACCATCCCCAGACCGAAGTGACCTCTGATCATACCATCCCCAGATCGAAGTGACCTCTGTTCATACCATCGCCAGACCGAAGTGACCTCTGATCATACCATCCCCAGACCGAAGTGACCTCTGACCATACCATCCCCAGACCGAAGTGACCTCTGATCATATCATCCCCAGACCGAAGTGACCTCTGATCATACTATTGTGCGCTCGAACCAACCGTGTAATTTTGGTCTGGGAACACGCCGTGTGCGTTGGACTTGGTCTGATTAGAGGTCACTTCCGGATGGCACCTCAACCTGGGATGTCTTGCAGTGTCGTAGCCAGGCACAAATTTATCTAATAATGCCAAAAAAACTGTCATAGAACTTTCCCCATTCAGAGTTGTTGCCGATGAGGAATGTTACCGATAAGGAATGAACCTGCATCTAGTATACATCTACAGACCGCAATGTACTACATGCAATGTAAAGCCGTCTGCTAAGGCAAACAATTTTAAGTACTCAAATGAAAACAAAATAGCAGGGCACCTCTGAAACACACTCCAAAGTTTGGTTGAATAACTTAAAAACTAAACTACCACAAACGACCATTAAACCAAATGTACATAACAAAAAGTTGCACCTATAAGTGAAAAACAGAAGCAAGAAAACAAAAATATTTTTACTGAGAAAAATAGGTAAAATTCATGAAAGATTGCTCCGGTTTTGGAAGCTCATGATCACAAAATAAACTTTGTCAACTGAAAATACCCTTCAATACAAACACAAACCCTGAAAAAAATTATTGAAATAAAAAATCGGAAAACTAAAGTTCGGAAAACTGAAAAAATGACTAAACATGGAAAAAAATTCAAAAAAAAAAGATACGCAAGTTTGGAAAATCTCTAAATCTCACAATATTAACATTGTTAAAACTAGCTCATGGTCTCTGAGAATCTTCCTGTAGCTTGGGTTGAAGGTAAAAGGTTCATTGAACACCAAAGAAAAAAAATAGAAAACTTGAAAATTTTCGGAAAATTTAAAATAATTTTTAACTTTTATCAAAGTAACCACAATTGAGGAGTTTAACATCTTGAAAACCATTTCTTTGTCATTAAAGACAATCCAGAAACTCATCTTCAAGCTCTAAAACGCTTTGGCCCCTGGAAGTCAAAATTTTACAACAAATTTAAGAATGGTAGTCGCTGTTGATTTAAGAACCTTCTAACAAAAAAATTCCTAAAAAGTGAGAAAGAAGTGAAAAAAAGCTCCATTTTGGGGCTTCATAACAGTTAAAAGGTCAAAATTTCAAAAATTGATCTTGTCAGCTTAAAATTATGCCATCTCATCAGCTTCAGCAAACTAAACATATGAAAGGCTATTTGGGCTTGATTAGGCCCTCAGATGAAAGTTATTAACTGCTAGGCTTTACAACTTTATCTTTTTTAAGCTCAAACAACACAAAGAAAAAATTAGCCAGACACGTCCAAAAAACCAATTTAAAATTTTGGATGAAAGGTTTTAAAATATTTAACCAGACTAATAGAGCAAGTAATCATTACTAGCCAAAGTGATGATAATTACTTTCCAATAATTAGCAAAAATGAACACTATCCGCATTTCATATTTATATTTAGAGTTTGCTTTTTTTTGGAATCAGTGTGTTGAATACCATCATTTAAAAATAAAAAACAAAAAAGCAGAAAATGGTCAAATTGAGAGGAAATTTTGAGATTGTATAATCTGGGAGAAGCAGATGCACAGGCAAAAAAATCGATTCAAGTAAAAACTTAAACCAGCAAAAAAATGTGAAAATTTGCTGAATATTGTCGTTCATAATGTCAAGTGTAATACAGAACATTAACGTAAATTTTTAAACGCTATACTTGACATAAAAAAAACCAATTTCAAGCTTAAAAGAAGTTTTCTTAACCACATGAATTCAAAAATTACGAAAATTTCAAAAATCTTTCAAAAATGTTCGCTAACTTGTTATTAAATTTTTGATATTAAAATCTTTACAATCAATTTATCCATAGCAGAACTAACAAAAAAATTTACTCGAATGCTACGAGAAAATTGGTTTCACTTATAATTGACAAACAAAGCAGAAACTACGAAAAATGTTTATAAACTTGACAACATATACGAAAATCATTGCTGGTATTTTGTCTAGATGTTTGACAATAAGACTTCCAAACCAACTTAATTATTGCAGAACCCAACCAAATAGCTATCTGGCAGTTCTGAACATAATAGTCGACATCTATGGGACAAATGGGGGCAAAAACTACAAAGAATCTTTTGCTCCATTTTGTCCATTTTGAAATTTTTTAGAAACTGAGGAGATTTTTTTAGGAAACTGATGAATGGAGATATATTTCTGTAGGTAAACATCCTCCACCAAAAAAAAATTTGCTGTCAAAATATACCCAGTACCCCGAGTGCAAGCCATAATAGTGTTTTATTGACAGCTAATAATTAAGAAACTCAAAAAACGACAAAGTTTTATGTGTTCTTATGAAAATTAACAAGGGAAATTATCTCAAATAGATATATGGGGAAACAACTTTGGGCAAGACGTTTTTGCACCCCGGTCATTTGAAGAACCATTAGAGAATCCATGCAAAAAATTTGAAAATGTGACTCTTTCAAAGTTAATTTAAACCCTCTCAGCAAGTTCAGAAAACTATGTACCTGAAAAACTACTAAAGCTCGTCTACGGACTCTATTGAAACTCAGTGCCTTCGGAGTTTTATCTGTTTATCCCCCTTTGAAAGAAAAGTCGTTGGAATAATTTGCGACACATCTTACAAATAATTAGCGTGGCACAAGTTTCCAATAATGCAAAAATGAGTTTTTCTTGATTATCAAGCCTAATCCGGCATGGAAAAAACACTCTCTTATCTTGCTTAGACACTTGCATGGATATATATCCGGAATCTCCCATTGGAATAAACGCCTGGAAGATTAAAATTAATTACTAGAATATTATAAGTTTTTTCCAGAACTCTTAAATCATTGCATCAAAAACTAGGCTAAAATTTCATTAAAATATGGTGGCAAATCGTTGAAAGTGCTAAGGGCTATCTTAAGGTCAGAGCATTTAATTGTGGTGGTAGTTTAATAAAACAGTGAAAAATTAAAAGTTGATTTGATGCAAGACAAAAATCAACATCTTACATGAACAAGAGATGAAAAGGTTTTAATATTATTACCAAAATATAGCCTGCTCCCCACTCTTTCATCCATAAATCCAGTGTGGTGCAGACATCAGGACTGGAACCTACGTCTTTTGAAACCATTTCCTGACGTGTTACTTCTTGGACCACCAGTTGTTACCCGGGTCGAGGTTTGGTGGTGAATTTTTGTAAGAAATGCGGTGAAATGCGGTGAAAAAAAAATAATTTTCACCGCGTATTTCTTACATCTTTTTGCGGTGAATGCGGTGAATCGCGGTGAATTATTTTTATTCACCGCGTTCTCGGTGGCGGTGAATTATTCTTTTTCACCGCTTAATGCGATGAATTATTTTTTTTAACCGCATCTAACGGTGAAAAAAATAATTCACCGCTTGAGAGAAAGTGGTGAATTATTTTTTTTCACAGCATCTAGCGGTGAAAAAAAATAATTCACCACTTTCTCTCAAGCGGTGAATTATTTTTTTTCACCGCTAGATGCGTTTAAAAAAAATAATTCATCGCATTAAGCGGTGAAAAAGAATAATTCACCGCCACCGAGAACGCGGTGAATAAAAATAATTCACCGCGATTCACCGCATTCACCGCAAAAAGATGTAAGAAATACGCGGTGAAAATTATTTTTTTTTCACCGCATTTCACCGCATTTCTTACGAAAATTCACCGTGTCTGCTATGAATTCACCCTGCTGAATTTTTCTTACCTGAATCAGCGCTTCAGCTGATTTTTTTGTCAAACCAGCTCACTGCAGTCACCGCATTTCTTACATTAATTTGCCATAATAGTCTATGCGGTGAATTTTCGTAAGAAATGCGGTGAATTTGGTGGTGAATTTTTGTAAGAAATGCGGTGAAAAGCGGTGAATTATTTTTTTTCACCGCATTCACCGCAATCACCGCATTTCTTTCAAAAATTCACCGCATTCACCGCAATTCTTAAGAAAATTTTACCCAAAAACCTCGACCCGGGTAATTATCTTTATTAGTAATGACTTGCAGTTTATAGCAAACAAGAAAAGTGCTATCAGATTACTTTACAAAATCTCAAAGAGGCCAATTTGAACTCCTTTATTTTCTAATCTTGAGAACCTATTGTTGACAGAGAATGGTTTCTTGATCATACAAACTACCGCGTTTTTCCCATCATTACTGAGTTTTTAATCAAGCTAAGAGCGAAGTAAAAGGGAGTTTGAGACGACCCAAAAAAGCTGTCACATCAGAAGCACGCAAAAAATCGCCTAATTTTAGATAGGGAATGAAACCCCCAAGTATATAAACCCTCAAGGAAACGAACCCATTTTAAATTTGAATTTTGGTTGTGATAATTTTTTATGATAATTTTGTGATAGTTTCATATCAAGTCTCATGGGCCGCAAAGGCATGGCCAAACGCGTAAAATGCGCAACTCGTTAAAAGTCAAGGTGGGGTTTATTTCCGTGGAGGTTTATTTCCGTTGGAGCTTATTTCCTATCTAATAATGAGTGGGTTTTCCCGGTGTTTTTCGGACACCAAAAAGTAGTTCAGAGGTAAACTCCAATAACAGTTGAATTTATATTATTAAATCAGGTACAAAAAGATGTCAGATTAATGGCCCCTAAATCAAACTACCCTTAAAGGTAGTTTTCTTAGTTTTAACCTTTCTAATTGTACTTTGAACTCCAAGTCATAAATAGTTTCATAACCATTCAAAAATATCTCCCTAATTTTTTTTTTTGTTAGTTCTCCATACTGTTTTCCTAACCGTCCTGTCTATTCTTTCTCTAATTTACTGGCACTCCAAAATTTTTGTTAATCTTAATTTTTGCTTAGTTTTATTAAAACTGTTTGTTAATCCTGTTCAAAAAATCTTTTCCCTCTAATTCAAATTGCTTGATTTCGTTTTTGCTTTTCGTTATTAGTGCCATTTTTCATCGTTTATCCCCGCCTTCACTCACTCAACTTTGAGATTTTTCGGTGACAAATCTTTTAAATACAAGTTTGGCCCAACTGATATCTGATTTTGTTTCATTTTAATGTTGCCATTGATCTTAATTTTTAAAAAGTGAAGTTTGAGATTAAAATCTAAACTTCCTCCTCATTACATGTCTACGTCGTTTTGGTAAAATTTTGGGTTTAATGAGAAAAATTATTTCAGTCAGTTTTTTTTGCCGATTTTAAATTTTTACTTTGTTTCCACGTTTTACTTATTTCTATTTATTCATATTAGAAGATTGCGCAAAAATCGAGCTCAATAACTGTCGCAATCCTCACCTTAGATTGCTGTCGGACATTAAAAATCTTCTTTCAAAACAGATATTTCGAAGGAAAAATTTCGAACACAGGAAACCTTGTCGATTGAAGATTTAGTTTTACAAAATTGATGATAATTTTTAATTGATAATGAAGATTAGTTACAACTTTCTCATCAAGTTTTTTCTGCATTTTTTGGAAAAAAGTGCATTATACATTTCTTAGTAAAAGCAAATACACGATAGAACAAAACTCAAAATTTAATTTTTTTTCCTTACATTAGCTTCCACTTTTTCTTTTTTGTATTAGAGCTGGTCTAGTATCTCCAAAAAATTTTGAAGGCTACAAGAAAAGTTTTCAATTGAGAATGATTCATGCCCAATCTTTTTGTCCAATAAAATTTAATTACTGATGATGGTAATTTTCAATTGTTGGGAATTAATCAAATTTTCAATTTTTTTAAGAATTTTTTTACAGACAGAAATTTATTAAATCAAAGCTAAGAGCGAAGCAAGAGGGAGTTCGAGATGACCCAAAAAGATGTCACATCAGAAGCACGAAAAAAATCGCCTAATGTTAGATAGGAAATGAAGTCCCCAAGTAAATAAACCCTCAAGGAAACAAACCCCAAATTTAAATTTGAATTTTGGTCGTGATAATTTTTTTTCGGCTGTGACAGTTTCATATCAAGTCTCATGGGCCTTTAAGGCATGGCCATGGCCCGCGAGGTATGGCCAAACGCGCAAAATGCGCAACTCGTTAAAAGTCAAGTTGGGGTTCATTTCCGTGCCCAATACGTTCATGCCCAATCTTTTTGTCCAATAAAATTTAATTACTGATTTTGGTCATTTTCAATTGTTGGAAATTAATCAAATTTTCAGATTTTTTTAGAATTTTTTTACATAAAGAAATTTATTAAATCAAAGCTAAGAGCGAAGCAAGAGGGAGTTCGAGATGACCCAAAAAAGATGTCACAACAGAAGCACGAAAAAATCGCCTAATGTTAGATAGGAAATGAAGTCCCCAAGTAAATAAACCCTCAAGGAAACAAACCCCAATTTTAAATTTGAATTTTGGTCGTGATAATTTTTTTTTTCGGCTGTGACAGTTTCATATCAAGTCTCATGGGCCTTTAAGGCATGGCCATGGCCCGCGAGGAATGGCCAAACGCGCAAAATGCGCAACTCGTTAAAAGTCAAGTTGGGGTTCATTTCCGTGCCCAATACGTTCATGCCCAATCTTTTTGTCCAATAAAATTTAATTTCTGATGTTGGTCATTTTCAATTGTTGGAAATTAATCAAATTTTCAGATTTTTTTAGTATTTTTTTACATAAAGAAATTTATTAAATCAAATTATTTTTGAACCAGTACTGATGGTCCGTAAGATTTAAAATAATTTGGATGTACACGCCTAATTTATTGTATAAAAAGTGAATTAACACGGAATTGCTTGTCTTGCATTAAGTTATTGGTTTAAACATCGCAATAGGGCGAATACCGCCTGTTTTCAACAAGACTGATAATGATGCACTACAAAGAGCTTGTGAAGCAAATTCGGGAAGTTCCTCACGTCAGCTTATGTTTTCCAGCTTAGTCAGTATTCTCAAAGCAACTTGTGACTAATCTGAAGTGGTACACTGTACAGCATGCAAAAGATGTTCGGGAAACATTTTTGAAGGACCAGCAGCTGTAAATTTAGAAAACGAGTTCAGCTGTTCCGAAACATTTTCCTCATTGAATTAATAGGCTTGTAATGAAAAACTTTGGTCTTCAATAGGCTTTCCTTCAGTGGGATGCAATTTTTTCAAACTATCGAGAGTTGCCTTGTTGACTGGTGCAAAACCGCCAGAAGCCTAAACTTTCGCTGCTCTGCCATATTGGCACTGGCAACACAAATTTTTTGCACATTTTATAATAACTTTTGAGCTTGTATCGTTTGATTGCTTGGATTGTTTCAAAGAGCAAGCTTTGTTCCATAGCCTTCCACATTCTCCGCTGTTCCAGCGATTAATTTTTTCCGAAATCTTTGGTTGTTGCACCGCCTGCGTTTTTGCCCTCCTCTACTACTGGCACTTAAAATGCATTTAGATAATCCGAAGAGTTTTCTCCAGTTTAATTCTGTATTGGAATCTTCAATGCAATCTGTAATGACGTCAGAGAAAAGCTCTGACCATTTGTACTGTACATTGATTGGGACATAGCGGATAGTCGGGACGATAGTGTGCAGCAAAATTTTTATATCTGGAAGGCTACCGTCTGTTCTAATTGTTTCGGAGTTTAAACCAGCTAATGCCTCGTCTACATGGAGTACGCTCTCAGCATTAATTAGCTGATCGTCAACTTGGTCTGATAGTTCCTTGGAGGATTTTTTTAAATTTACTTAAAGGTTTTTTGAAACACCAGTAATACCATATTGATTTGGAGTTGATCCATGAGTCGTAATCAGGGCCCCATTCAATGTATCTAACTTTCGTTTCTTCAAAAAGACGATCTAATACCTGGATCTTATATTATTTCTCGGCTCTGTCAAGAATAAATAAAATAGAGCTAGGTGAAATGTGAAATTTATTTTCTATTGTAAGGTTGGACATCTGTTGAGTTAGACCACTGCTTAGGTTGGGATTTATCTCAATCTTGGTACAAATGTCTGTCTGAGGTGAATTTTCAATTTGTCAAAGCTTCTTTTGTTCTTAAATTGTACTTCATTTGTGAGCGTGCTGCAAATAACTGTTTATAGGAAAACAATATACCACTTCTCCTTTTATAGACTGCCACAGTACTTAAAAACTGGAATTATCTCACCGAGGAATCTACAACTTGAGACTGAAAGAGTTGTTCCACACGGTGGCCCCCCACAGCAACACACTGTTGAGTCGACTTCTTGTAGAAGACCCCACTTATAGGATAACAGCCGTTGATTTTTAAAAAGGGGGGTTCAATTTTGGGTGCTAAAGATTCAAATTTCAAATGTAATTTTTTTTCAGTTCTTGTTTAGCTCGTTGAATTTGAGAGATCGACCGGACGCACGTGAATTCGGAACAGGGGAACAGTACCCTGTTTTCAGCTGCTTTTTTTCTTTTTATTCCCACATTTCAGACAGATCCTATTATGAACTGCATTGCTCTTTTTTTGGTGACTATAGCCGCCTTTTTTGCCTCTGAATCTTTCACGTGGTACCATAATTGCAGCCAACCTGGGTCAGGCTATGGTCAAACTAGAGCTATGGTTAAGCAAGACCTCATCCTCACACAGATTTTCTGGAAACTTTGCTCCATAGATTGCTCACGCTTTACAATTTGTTTTTATAGTTTTATATCGCGCTGAAAAAAGCGAGATTCCATAAAGCGAGATCAACTGCAAAAACATTGCATTCAGTGACTTTTGTCAAGAGAGATGCTACATTTTAGAGCTAAAGCTCGATTTCATTAGTTCTTTTTATTTGCTGAAAATTGGGATCGAATCAATTCATGCATTTAAAAATAGTTTAGGTCAGAAAACACATTTTCCTAATCGTTGCTTCATCTGACTTTAGTCAAATTTTAGGCGGTTTTTGACCCGATAATGATCAAATTTTTACCTCGCTGATGATCAAACGCATCCAGACAGTTTTCGGTCATAACCAGATTTTACCCAAACTTTGACCAGCAACATCGTCCACGTAATAAACACGCACTTCGTCCCCCGCGTTTTCAATTTTCTGATCATTCCCGCACACCTGCGGGCTTATGTTTGTCTAAAAATCTCGTTATGAAAAGAGCGTGAGTCGATGTTGAAGAGACCAAGTAAAAAAGGTACAGACACTACCACCGTCCCTCTCTCAACTTTGTTAGTCTTTTCATACGGCCGGCCTCTCAAACTGGTCACAGATAGAAAAATTGCTGGCTTGTTCCTCAATTCAAAATGTATATACATGTTCTTAAGCACTTTAACATTTTTTAGACACTGGGCTACCGAACAGTTTGGAAACAAGGTGGAAGATGTTTATAAACGAACTGGATTCCAGCTACTCTCCAGTCGAGGTTGAGTTCCCAGACAACACGAATCGCAAGAACTACTTCCTAGCTGCATGCAAAGTCTTCATTGAACAGGATTCGCGCGCCAAGAAGAAAGGGGAGTTATGGGAGACACTGCACGTTATGGACGAGAAATCTCCTTACGGTGGAATCATAGGATAGTATTAGCAAATTTTATGCATTTGATTTTTCTGGAACTGTTCGTTTTTGCCCAAAAAGAAATTTTTGATCAAAATAATAATTATGAATTTCAAATGTTGTAAACAGTTATAAAAGTCTGAGTAATTTGCTTCAACTTTCTCACAATTTTCATGATGAACTAATTATAATGCTCTTTAGCGGCAGCCAATTAAGATGATGGTTGTAACGACAAATAACCAAGTATTTGAAATCAATTATCAAAATTTCGAATGATACCATGAAATTCACTTCGTTTTCATGAGCTAAAATTTCTTGAGCGAAAAGCATTAGAAAGCAATTCAAGCAAGTGAATAAATTAATTTCAATTCAATACTAGCACTTCAAGGCTAGCATTTTTTTCAAATTAAGCTAATTTTACAATTTATGTCAAAATATCTTTACCAATATTTTTGTTTAGTTCCTTTTGCTGAAAGTGAGTCATAGATGTTAACCAAATTGATTTAAACGATCCGTAATAATCGCAGTGTATTTTCGGTTATATGACTCTATAATGGCAAAATAATCGGGTATAATGGCATTTGGTAAAATGGCATAGGGTATATTGACCTGACACGACTTGAAGCAAACATTTTTCTAACTTTCACAATTGATTTAACATAATAAATATCACTGAACTTTCTAATCATTGACATTTTCCCTAACTTGTTAGATTAGCTCTTTTGCAGAACTCGGTGCAATTCGACAATAGTATTTGATGCAATTACATTAAATCTTGGAAAAAATGAGGATGATAAGTTTGAAGGCCGAGCATTAATAATTTTGTCAAACATTCATTTCATTAAAACAATTTTATGTCGACATATTTTGTTTCTAATTTTCATACATTTGTAAACGTGTAAAAAGATCGTAAAAACAGGTTGACCGGGTTAAATTCTTAACAAAACGAGGTCACTAAAACTGCTGTATACCAAAATTGCGTTTTACACCTGGTAACAACGAAGTGTTAGTTTGACTTTCCTAAAAAATCACAGCTGCTGCCACTTATACAGAAGTGAAGCAAAAGAACAAAGACTCGTGAAATTCCGCATAGATCTGATTCCACACACTTCAAAGCTTAATAAAAGTAGGTGTGTGTGTGTGTGTCGCAGATTGCGGTGAAGAATCAGAAAATTAAGCCTGAGCTGTGTTGTGATCATAGAAACCGGGTTCAGTTTTGTGGAAAAAACGGGAGCTCAAGCTTCAGGAGAGAACCCAGAGATTTTAGTTGAAGTCAGGTTGGCTTTGAAAGAACTAGGAAAACTATTTTCACAAGAAAATCCAGTCTGCCTAAACGTTCAATCTTGCCTGAGCAGTAAAATACTGTGTCTTGCTAACGTGAAGCTTGTAATTTATCTCATCATCGATTTGGTCTTGAAAGTTTGAGTAACTTGAGAGAAAGAAAATAAAAGAACCATTGTTATCTAAACAAAAGGGTGACAAAAATTTCTCTTCTTTGACCAGACGAACTACTTGTATTCAGTTCGTTGAAAGTAATAGGCAGTGAAAGATGGATTTTCAGTTCACAGACTTGAGTTTTCCAAACCACCAAACCAAAAACCTAGATGCTACGTCGTCTCTATGGCTTCGGCCCCAGTGACTAACGAAGGACCTCTGTTTTGACCAACAATTCAAGTCCGCTTATGGCAAAAGACTGGTTCTCCCTTGTGAATTGTGTTCTATTCTGAAACCGAATTTACCCCCTTAGATTCGTTTATAAACATAAACAGTGAGCAACCTATAGGGATACAAATTTTGGTTTTGAATAGCCCCAAACTGAATTATTGAGTTATTAAACAAAACTCAGAAAAAATTATTTGATTATTTAATTGGAACTTACTGGGAAGTTCCAGCAATTGAGTTGATTATTCAACAAAGCTGAACGATTAGTTATTTGGACTAATAAAACAACATTTAATGCAACGGTGATTTACAGAATAACGGATATAAAGATACAAAAGGGAACTGCACAACTTAGTATCCCGACAGCTTGTAAACCGCTAATAACAAACTGGGCGGTATAAAACTTTCCTTGTCATTGATAAAAAAGCAGTTACATTTGGTCCGCCGACCCGGACAGTGGAATACAAACCGCTGTCTAATCTCGAGCAAAACAAAAGGCCAACGAGGCAATTCGACTTGCACAGTCAAACGACGTTGAGGTGCCAACTTTGTCGAAAACAAAACCACGGGACAGAAAAGCGTCAAACTGCGGCGTCAAACTAAACAAATTGTGACTCGGTCACGTAGTCACAGCAACCTTGAGAGACAAATCAAGCACTGCGCAAAGCAGATTGAGCCAATGGAGAAAGAAGGCTACGAACTGATCAAAAATAAAAATCGGCCTAGCAAAGTTAAAACAGTATATAACCAAATTTTGCAATTCGATATTAGCCTAGAGAAGCTACTTGACAAGAGGGGTGATATCTTTAACAGTTTGTAATTATACCGACGACTCAAAATCCAACAACGCGAATTTTTCATCAACTTAGAAGCCGATTGGTTGCCATATATCCACGGCCAGACAAGCATGGCGGATCAGCAGAATCAGACACCTCTCTAAAGCAGGGCTGCAGAGCCAAATGATAAAGTTCCAAGATCTATGAGAGAAACCTCCCAAGTTTCAGTTAAGAATCAACAAAAGGAAAACCAGGACAACGAGTCCAAAGCGTCTTCCGATAAAAAAGGCACAGAAAGCAGAGAAGCTTGCAGCTCTAGACAAAGAATTTAACATCAAAATTCGTCTGAGAAAAATTGAATATGAAATGAAGCAGAAGGAGCTTGAGATGGAATTGCACCGTTTGAAAGAAGAAGGTGCTCTCAAACTGCAATACGAAAAGGAAGCCCTTGATGCCAGAGATTCTGGTTCTGGTGATGGTGCAGCGCCTAGTATTAGAAGCCGATCACCTTTCAATTGGAAAAGTCCGAGGGGCAAGGACATCTTCGGCTGGCTCGACCAAGCAGATAAGTTTGCAAACTTTAAAGACTGTAGTTTTGATCATACAAAGAACGGTCAAGAAAACTATCGAGTCAGTTTTGATCAAGAAAGCTTACTTAAATCCCGATCCCCAAGCAGCGAGCGTTTCAAACTCAACCCTTTACCCGACCGGTCTGAGTGCAACGTACTAAGCAGTAGTAGTCAGCTACCAAAGTTGAAGTTAATTTCTTTCGACGGCAACCCACTCGAGTGGCCGGAATGGTCGAACATGTTTGTAGCAAACGTTCATAACCGTGCCATAGCTGACTCAGAGAAAATGAGCCATTTGAAAACATTGTTAACTGGAAAAGCAAGAGCGGCTATAGCAAGTATGGGCTACTCCGGAGATCTATATGGTGAAGCTTGGACTTAGTTGGAACGGAGGTTTGGCCGACCTTACCTAATCGTTGAAGCACAACTCAATACATTGCGAAATCAACAGGCAATCCGAATGCATGATTCAAAAGCTTTAGTCAGTTATTCAACAACCATCAGTAATGTAGTCAGTGTTCTGAAGCACTACAAATATGAAGGTGACTTGCGATCTAGTGCAAAACTGCAAATCGCGATTGAAAAGTTGCCACCTAATCTGAAGGAGAAATGGTGGTTCTATGTAGATGAAACCAATGAGGACCGACCAGATCTCTGTCTCCTAGAGAAATGGTTATCAAGAATGTCATTCGTTTACGAAGACATGTCACAGCCCCCAGGGGAACGTAAGGAGGACCATTGACGAAATTGGAACAAAACCAAGCAGTTCTCTAAATCCTCGAATTTTAGTGCGAGTTCAAACGTAAAGGAAGCGCAGGCAGCGAATAGCATCACTGCCCATTAGCTAATGGAACGCACAAAATTTGGAACTGTCCTTTATTTAAGAACATGAACGTGAATGATCGTTATGCAGCTGTGAGGAAGCAACGCTTATGTTACGGATGTCTGGGAAAAAGGACATGCAATCAAAGATTGTAAAGTCAACTCTTGTGGTATAAAAGGATGTACCAAAAAGCACAACCGATTGCTACACTCAGAAAACCAAATGGACGAGGGCAATCACGCAGTCAACTTAAGCGCAGCAACAATCAGTCTAAGTTGCGAAGTTACGAGTTTTCTTCAGATAGTTCCAGTCTCAGTTCAGAGTGGCAACAACAGGTTAAACACATATGCTTTCCTCGATAGTGGATCAACGGTATCATTCGTCAACCGGAGCGTTAATGAGAAGTTGAGAGCCAAAGGAACCGATGTTACGCTTTACATAGCTGGCATACACGGAACAAAAGATTTGAAGACAGAAATGATGTCCATAAAAATAAAGGGACAGCATTCAAAAGTACTTTTGACAGAAGCGTTTGTACACCCGTCAATTTCATTGGGAACCACAAACTACGACTACCACAAGCTGAAGCAAAGCTTCAACCACTCGAACGTTCTCGCAAACAAAATGTTCAACTTGATGGACGTCGGCGTCATTCTCGGTCAAGATGCTTACGAGCTACAGAGACCATTGGACTACAGATTAGGATCACGAAGTGAACCTTTCGCCGTTCTAACCGAATTAGGATGGGTAGTCAGTGGACCCATGACGGGCAGGAGCAGACAAAATGTTTGTCATTTCGCCTTCACAGAAGATGTGAAAGTGGCTGAGAATATCCAAAAATGGTGGGACAGAG
Organism: Convolutriloba macropyga; assembly: GCF_964194025.1. Lineage (NCBI taxonomy): Eukaryota > Metazoa > Xenacoelomorpha > Acoela > Convolutidae > Convolutriloba > Convolutriloba macropyga. The sequence goes on along the minus strand of NC_134474.1, from coordinate 54,904,642 downwards.
AAACCTACGCTTCTAAAATTAACTTCGTCAGTCAGTCAAAGAAGGAGCTGCAGGCACAAAAGATGCTAGAGAGTACGACGAAGTTTACAGGCGAGAGGTACGAAGTGGTAATGCTTTGCAGTGAACCAGAGCCAAACCTACCACACAACTACAGCTCAGCATTGGGTCAGCTTCTTTCACTGGAGCGAATATTCCAAAGGGACCCAAACCTTAAAAGTTTCTAAAAACAGTCGATAGATAAAGACGTAGAGAAGGAATTCGTAAAGATATTGGACGAGTCCGAAGTGAAAGGCACCTTCGGGAAAGAATGGTATTTGGCACACCATCCAGTGCTAAACCCGAACAAGCCTGGCAAAGTGAGACGTGTTTGCAATGCTGCATCAAAGTACAATGGGGTATGCCTAAACGACAAGCTACTAGCAGGGCCTGATTCTACTGCCTGGTTTGATTGGAACAATTTTCAGATTTCGTGAAAGACCAATAGCCCTAACAGCAGAGATCGAATAGATGTTTCTGCAAGTCCAAGTTCCCCAGCAGGATAGAAGTTGCTTGAGGTTTCTATGGCGCCCAAGAACTAATGAACCTGTTCAAATATACAAATATCAGCGTCACGTGTTTGGAGCTAAGAGTTCTCCAACTTGCGCAAACTTTGCTCTCAAACGAGTGGGACTCGATAACGAAGAAATGTATCCAATTGCATCAAAAGCAATACAAAACAACTTCTACATGGGCGATTTCAACAAATCAGTAGAAACCCCCGAAGAGGCAATCGAAGTCTTCAGGCAGTTGCGATATCTTCTTTTGCAGCATGGATTTCAACTATCAAAGTGGATAAGCAACAGCGAAGAGGTTTGCAAAGCAATCCCAGTCGACTTGAAATCAATCAGCAACACGAAGCAAGTCGAAGTGGAACCCAATACAGAGGGATTTTCAGTGCTTGGACTACAATGGACTTTTACTGATGATAGTCTTCAAGTCTGCCGAGGCACGAACAAGAGAGTTGAAGCCCCTATAACCCAGAGGAAAATTCTGTCACTGGTATCTTCAGTATTCGACCCCATTGGATTGATTGCTCCGTTCAGTGTTCACATGAGACGACTTCTGAAAGGCATCTGGAATAAAAATAGGCAACATTGGGACAACCGAGTGGAGCCTGGTGAAGAAGCAGAGTTCTTGAGGTGGAAAGAACAACTTCAAATTGTAGCTGAAACAAGCGTTGGCAGAAGATATTTCAACAGAGAGAGGGATGAAACCAAACTTCATGTGTTTGTTGATGCATCTGAAGACACAATGTGTGCAGTGACTATCTAAGATCCGACCAAAGGAAAACTCAGCCGACTTAGCTTTTGTAATTGGAAAATGCAGAGTAGCACCGATGAGGCATCTTTCAATACCACGACTGGAATTACAAGCAGCAGTCATGGCAGTACGGTTGAAGGAGCAGATAGTCAAGGAGCACGAAATGAAGTTACAATGTTGCAGTTTTTGGTCGGACTCAACAACAGTAGAATAGTGGATACACAGCTCCTATCGTAAACAACAAGTGTTTGTGAACAATTGAGCGGCTGAGATATAGGAAAAAACTGATGTTTCACAGTGGAGATATGTGAGCGGTATCCACAACCCAGCAGACATTGGCACGAGAAGGATCAACATTGAAGAACTCAGGAGCAGTGAGTGGCTCAATGGGCCGGCCTGGTTAAAGCAACCAGAAAGGGAGTGGCCAGAGCAGGTGAGTCTTGTTTTTGCCTCAGATGAAGATAACAAACCCTCATCAGTCTTCATGACACAGGTTGAAGAAAAGAAAGCAGTTATTCAGTGGGAACGATTCAGTATTTTCAGCAGACTAGTAAATACAATGGCATACGTACGGCGGGCATTCAGCAAATACAAACCCGCAACACAGTCAGTCAGTGTTGAGGAAAAGGAAAGGCAAAAGCAATCATTTTAAAGTTACTACAGCGAGAACAGTTTGGTGAAGAGATGAAACAGTTTGGCGAAGAGTCTCTAGAGTCTCTAGAGAACAGTTTGGTGAAGAGTCTCTAAAAGTTGAAAAGGAAATCCCAAAAAGCAGCAAAATTCTACAATTCTCACCATTCAGCTTGAGATGGAATTGCACCGTTTGAGAGAAGAAGGTGCTCTCAAACTGCAATACGAAAAGGAAGCCCTTGATGCCAGAGCTTCTGGTTCTGGTGATGGTGCAGCGCCTAGTATTAGAAGCCGATCACCTTTCAATTGGAAAAGTCCGAGGGGCAAGGACATCTTCGGCTGGCTCGACCAAGCAGATAAGTTTGCAAACTTTAAAGACTGTAGTTTTGATCATACAAAGAACGGTCAAGAAAACTATCGAGTCAGTTTTGATCAAGAAAGCTTACTTAAATCCAGATCCCCAAGCGGCGAGCGTTTCAAACTCAGCCGTTCACCCGACTGGTCTGAGTGCAACGTACTAAGCAGTAGTAGTCAGCTACCAAAGTTGAAGTTAAATTCTTTCGACGGCAACCCACTCGAGTGGCTGGAATGGTCGAGCCATTTGAAAACATTGTTAACTGGAAAAGCAAGAGCGGTGTTAGTTTGATTTTCCTAAAAAATCACAGCTGCTGCCACTTATACAGAAGTGAAGCAAAAGAACTAAGACTCGTGAAATTCCGCATAGATCTGATTCCACACACTTCAAAGCTTAATAAAGTAGGTGTGTGTGTGTGTGTCGCAGATTGCTGTGAAGAATCAGAAAATTAAGCCTGCACTTTGTTGTGATCATAGAAACCGGGTTCAGTTTTGTGGAAAAAACGGGAGCTCTAGCTTCAGGAGAGAACCCAGAGATTTTAGTTGAAGTCAGGTTGGCTTTGAAAGAACTAGGAAAACTATTTTCACAAGAAAATCCAGTCTGCCTAAACGTTCAATCTTGCCTGAGCAGTAAAATACTGTGTCTTGCTAACGTGAAATTTGTAATTTATCTCATCATCGATTTGTTCTTGAAAGTTTGAGTAACTTGAGAGAAAGAAAATAAAAGAACCATTGTTATCTAAACAAAAAGGTGACAAAAATTTCTCTTCTCGACCAGACGAACTACTTGTATTCAGTTCTTTGAAAGTAATAGGCAGTGAAAGATGGATTTTCAGTTCACAGACTTGAGTTTTCCAAACCAAAAACCTAGATGCTACGTCGTCTCTATGGCTTCGGCCCCAGTGACTAACGAAAGACCTCTGTTTTGACCAACAATTCAAGTCCGCTTATGGCAAAAGACGGGTTCTCCTCTGTGAATTGTGTTCTATTCTGAAACTGAATGTACCCCCTTAGATTCGTTTATAAACATTAACAGTGAGCAACCTATAGGGATACAAATTTTGGTTTTGAATAGCCCCAAACTGAATTATTGAGTTATTAAACAAAACTCAGAAAAAATTATTTGATTATTTAATTGGAACTTACTGAGAAGTTCCAGCAATTGAGTTGATTATTCAGCAAAGCTGAACGATTAGTTATTTGGACTAATAAAACAACGTTTAATGCAACGGTGATTTACAGAATAACGGATATAAAGTTACAAAAGCGAACTGCACAACTTAGTATCCCGACAGCTTGTAAACCGCTAATAACGAACTGGGCGGTATAAAACTTTCCTTGTCATTGATCGGAAAGCAGCCGTTACAATAAGAAATATGGAGTAAAGAAACAAAAAAAATGGCATTTATAAAGTAAAATTCAAACGACAGTTAATAATATGCAAATAAGATTGGTTGTGCACTAGAATACTTTATTTAATTTTTTACGTGAAAACATTTTTTCGTGAACCATAAAATATGCTCCCCAGGCTCTGGAAACTCTAAACTGGATTACATGCTAAAGTGGAGCAAAATATTCAGACTACATGCTGCAATTCACGACGCAGCCGGACAGTTGAAGACACGATTCAACATTGGACCAGGGTACCCCTACTGCTGGCCCTTCTGCCCAGTAAACAGCCCTCTTTTGGGTCACTTCACTGGCCTCTTCTACTGTATTATGGTTCGAGTGTGGTGCTGGGCTACATTTGACAAATTGAAAGTTTAAAACAAAATGTACAGACATTCAATATTTCACCATTGAGTTAAATATTTGGATAGATAGGTTTGTAATTTGTGGAAATTAGTACGAAATTATGTCAAATTCGATTTTTGATATTGACAATGGTGCTGACGAAGGAATCGAACATTTTATGTAACAGGACTTAATATCATTTAGAGGTTTTTCAAAGCAATAACCCTACATTTAGCTGTTGACAGAAAATTCCGTGGAGAGTCAAACGCGGATCAATAATTCCAATTTGTATTAAAAATGAAATGAAAAATGTACAATGTTTGGCTAGTTTTTCCACTGCAATTATAAGCAAAAAATGTAGCCAAATCACATTGACAAATAATATGCAGGATGACGGGAAGTCGGTTGGTGTTCTCTTGGTGGACACCAACTTCTCTTAACCTATTTCCTAACCTGTTTATAAGTAGTTCGCTTTAATCAAAATGCAAGTTATGTGTTTACTTTGATCAATAATTTTTCTCTACTCAAATTAACCGGATTTCTGAAGGGAGATAGTATTTTGTGATCTATGTTGATACATGTGCATTTTGAAAGGGAGTCAAAAATTAGCTTTGCCACTGATATTCAATAATGGCTGCTTAGTATTTTTGTAGTCACGTGTGTTCTCTTCACTTCGTGAACACTTCAGGTCTTTTTGCTTATGATACATCTCAACAGATGTTATGTTTTCTTTGCAATAGTCTGAGAGCAAACGGTAGCTGGAAATTTTGTTCGTTTGCTTTGCAAAATTTTTCCAGTCACCTTGGTCAAAATCCAGAACTGGCAAACACTGTTTTGTCAGTCACCAGCACAGTATGCGCTGAATAATCGTTATGAATGAATACTGTAACTGAAGATGGGTCAATCTTCAATCAAAAACCAGCCAAATATTAAATTTGGCCTATCTATTGAAATTTTGGTGTTTCCCCGCTGAATGAAAGTTTATAGCAACTGAGGTTGAGAATCCTAGGATGATGGATCATCTTGTTCAGTTTATCCCAATATTTTTTTATTTTGTTGCCTCTTGGTTGCTAAACAGGTAATTATTTTCGCTAAAACAAATTTACTCAATTGCTACATCGCCAACTACATCAACACTTAAAATTAGCTTCACAAGAATCCGTCAAGAGCAAACGTATCTAACGATAGCAATTACTTCGGGGTCTTCACTTCTCAACAATACCTCAGATGAATTGTCCCCAAAAATAGACTCTGGCAAGGTTTTTGATAAACACTTCATCTTTTTGACGTAATTTTTGTAATTTGTGTGCTGTTAGATACTGCTCTGGTGACTTAATTTGAAATAAAAAGAGATCAAAAAATCCAATCATTGTATTCAAAACGAAATATTGAAAGCACTAATGGTTTGTTTTTATAGTCTAATTTAACGCGCAAATTCAATAGCCAAAACAGACCCTAGCCAAATTGGGACGGTTATCTGCTAAGATCTTGCAAGACTCTTGCAAGACTCTTGTATGATTATGCATCATCTTGTAAGGACTCTTACAAGACTCTTACCAGATAACCGTTAATCTTGCAAGACTCTTAGCAGATAACCATTGTTCTTATAAGATTCTTACCAGATAACTGTTTGGTAAGTATATTAAGAAAAATGGTGTTTACGGTTACCAAGAATGTTAATTTTTGTGTTCACAGGCTGCCTAATTTAGCGGCAGAAGAATATTAAATGTTGGCCATGCTGACAAACAGCAATACTTTTTTTTGTACCTCTATTTGTGTTTCAAAGTTCTTCGCGGTGAAACCTTTCTTTCTGCTGTGTTTTCCAATAGGGTGGAAAACACAGACTTTTTTGGAGGCTTTAACCAAAAAAGATGAAACGTTTATCTGGTAAGGATCTTGTAAGTGTCTTATCAGATAACCGTTGCAATCTTGCGTCTTAGCAGATAACCGTTATTTGCAAGACTCTTACAAGATCTTAGCAGATAACCGTTTTTCGCAAGAATCTTGCAAGGTCTTAACAGATAACCGTCCCAGTTCGTCTAGGGGATAAACCAAAATTATCCTTCAGGAATTTAGTAAAATTGAATATCGCGATTTTTGCTAGTGTCAAAGACATGGGCACCATAATCTTTCCTAATTGGTTTTCGGCTTTAGAAAAAAGTTGCTTCCACCAAAAAGTGATCTTTTGTTTCAGTTAATTGCATCTCAAAAAATGTTATAATTCGTGCGCAAATTTGAGTGCAGACACTAGGTGATGAGAAGTTTTTTGAAGAATGTTTTTTTTAGTTTTTGGAATGTTTTTGTTTCAGTCACAATGATCGAACGTTTTAGTCACTGGCACAACTTAATAATCGTTTAAAATGAATACTAACTGAAGATGTGCCCGTCTTCGATCAAGAAGCAGCCGAAAATTGGTCTCAATCACCTGTTTTTAGTTTTGGTGTTAGTTCCATCCTATTGGAAACGTGCGTTATGTTGAGGTGGCAAATCATCGGTTTATTGACCAGTTCGTCAGTTTGTGCCAGTATGACGTCTGGTTTGTTGCTTAATAGTTACGAATGGGTATTTTTACTGAAATGATTCTACTTAATTTATAGACTGCCGATCACACTTTTCCAGCAACAATTAACTTTAGCCTACCAGAATCTGACAACAGTAGACTTATCAACCGTAAGCAATTTCCGCTTTGAGTAAAACCAAAATTATGAGGAGTTGTTCTCAAATTTAGATTCCCGTCATTTGCGTTCGACAATCACTTTATCATTCTACCATAACTTCCGCATCTTGCGCTTTGCTAGATAAATCTGTGGTTAATCAAACATAAGTCGAATTACTTCAAAAAATCCTATTTTGTTTTATGAACAGAATGATAAAGGAACACAATTGGGCTGAATTCTATTTTATACTTCAAAGTGTAAATATAATAGGAAAATTTCAAAAACCAAAAATATCCTTCAAATATCGGGTAAAATCCGATGTCACGGTTCTGTTCATTCCGGTTTTATTGCTAGTCTCCATCACATGGGCACCACTGTTTTTCTAAACTGGTTTCCTGCTTGAGACATAGTTCGCTTTGATCAAACACGATCAGGTTTTACATACTAAATTCAGACAATCAGGCTATACAGACATTGTAAATAAATTTAGTTTTTGACACGGCCTAAGGAGGAATAGGTCAGTTCACAACCGAAGAAGCTCCTTCTAGAGTACTGTTTTTTAATCGAAGTACAGTCCCGTTTCTGCTCTAATACACATCGGTCCAGCTGTCTAAGGCTAGAAGTGATGTAAAGGTTTTAAAATTTTTTGCATTCACAGAGAGGGTGTTGCATTTTCTCACACTCGTCATCCCAATCACTGAAGGTTGGGGAGAAACTGATAACATCAACTCAACTTGATTGTTTGTCTCAAATGCAATTGACTATCAACCGACAGAGTGCTTTTTTTGAAAGTAAAAATACTTTGAGCTCCAAATTTTTCTGAAAAACTAAATCAAACTGTTTGCAGAGCATCTGTAGCAATGAGTTGAATTTTGAAATTTCTCAATAACAGGGCTGTTAGGAAAATTAAAGAGATAGAGAAACTGCAAAATTTTTGAAATATGATAGCTGTTAGAAGTTTAAGGAGTTCATATGTGTTAGCATATGAGAATATGATCTGCGGCAAGCATCAGAGTTAATTACATATGTTTCAATAAACTTTTCAAGACTTGACTAAAAGGCCGCTCAGAGTCTGTGCTATTTTTTAGTTGAAAACCATCCAAATTTTTTGCAGTGGTTGCTCTCGTTGGTAGATGAACAAAGCAGTGTCAAATTCCTTTTTATTAACATGGAACATGTTGACGTTTTTTGCTTTGGTATCGTGCTATTAGCAGGGGTAAATGATTCTGATTAATACTTTTGGTAACTTTATAAGGACAAAAACCTTTGATTCACTGTGTCGTGCAGTTTGGAGAGCTTGGGAATAACAGAAGTCATAACATAACGCAAGAAGATTTAGCACGTAGAGATTTTAAGAGATTAAACTTTGTTTTGTTTTTGGACCTTAGCCCTTATTTTAAACCCAGCAAAATGATTGGAGCTGTTTAACATCCGGAAACAACGCCAATTATCTTAGATCTTTGAGTGCATGAGAAACTTCTGTCGTCACTGAATTGGCTGTAGTCAAATGACTCCAACAGTTCAGTTAAAGTTGAACCCTACATCTGTTTATAATGTATGTAACGTCGTCTGAGTATGCCTCCACCTTGGATTCCAGAAAAGGTTTTACTTTTCCATGGTGTTGAATAAATTGGAGAGTGGTTCTAGGGCAAGATTGAAAGAATAGCAGATAATGGACATCCTTGTTTGACACCACATTCCAAGTTAATATCCAACGACCAGTGTCCACTCATTTTGGTTATAGATTTGGTTCTGCTATGAGACGCTTTTAAACGGATTTAAGCAAAGATTCAGATGCTCCAAGTACTTTATGAAACAAAAGATATAGTCTCTATCAATTGTAACAAATGCCGTTTCAAAAAATTGATCACAATAACTCCGATCCGATTGTTCAATTCACCAATACAGAGAGCGCAACAACGATTTACCAGCAGAGAGGTATTCAAGTTGTTGTGCAGGAATCACGAATATGCATTTCACTTTCGCCGCCAACACATACGCAAATACTTTGGGATCGGTAATTAGGAGGATTATTGGTCTGTAATTGACGCCATTCTTTTGTTGATCGGTTTTCAGAACCAATTTGAAAACAGCATTGTGCATTAGTGACGAAAATAATTCAGTTGACAGTTTCGACACAAACCGTTGGAAGTATTGAGGCGAGCTCAGTTATGAATAGTTTGTAAAAATGGTATGTAGGGGCATCTAAACAAAGTGAACCCTCTAAGTAACAATAGCAGCGATATATAATTTTCTGTTACTAGCGAGCACTTCTTCATTCGATACAGAATCCTCGGACCATTGTGAAAAAGATTAGCAACTTATTAGCAGCCTGCTGTTTTATCTGGACAAATTTCAGGTTCCTATTGATTTTGGAAAAGTTTTTCAAAAATGAGTTCAAAAAGTTCTCGTATCTGATCAGTCCCATTCAATTTATGTGAATTTTTTTGATTTATTTTGGGTCCCGTTTAAAAATCATTCCAAAACCTTCCGAACTTTTTAAATTTCAGGTTCTTCTTTCGACGGGTTTTAGCTCAGATGAGGGTAATCACGTTGTCCAACACCTCTCTTTCATTTATATGAATGTGGTTCTCATCTGCTGTTTGAGCGACGGTTAGTCACCAAACTCAACAATTGGGCTTCAACGACTGCTTTTTCGAAGCACTTTGACCTAAGGGTTTCTCAAATCAAACATTTATTTTGTCGTATTTCTCAAAATCCGAAGTTCCATTTTTTGGAGTTCTGAAAACAGCTAGCAATCGAAACTTTGCTTGGGTAACAAAAAAGCATCAATCAAGTTCCAATGACTTCTTCCTCAATCATATTCATCTTCTAGTGTCAAATGGAAAAACAGAAAAAGTGATTCGAAACTTCCATAGGAAATGTGTCAAAGCAAAGACGTGAATTTTGCTGATTTGTATAGATGTAGGAACTTCCAACGAAAAAAGGGCACTTCTTATCGTATTTGGTTCAGCCGTAATTAAAGCAGTTGAAAACTCCTGCAATTAAATTATACTCTGACGAAAAAAGCCGAAGAAGTTTGCTGCCGGAAGTTTGTATATATGGTTTCTCTAACGCAAGCTGAGTTGCTTCCGATCATTTTCGTTTTTTATTTCATTTGGCAAAGTAATTATAAATACACCGATTTTTGTTTCGCTGTTCTGATGCTATGGTCAAGAATATTATAGTTAATACGTCGGGGGATTCAATTTCAGTCTCTTGAATGCAATTATTGAAAAACAGATTACCGGACAAATGTCCGAGATGTATATAAAGTACCTAGATTTGCGTATATCTGGCGTCAAACGCAGTTAGACCAAAAACGTTAGGATTCAATAGTTTTTTTTAAATTTCTAGCTGGTTAACCACAGTCATTTTGTAATAAATATTTTAGCTCCTTCCCTTATGTTTCCGGTGCATCCGAACATTTGGCTTTGATAGTCGTTGAACTCTTTACAAAATTTAAAATAGACATTAATCAATCATTTGGTGATATTTGAAAAAAAAAATGTTTTGCTGACGTGCGAAATTACCTTTAGTTCTCATTTGTTGGGAAAATTTTTGAGCCAATGACCGTTTCTTTTCAGAATTTTACTTAAAAAAATTCCGCTAAGTTTTTTTGTATTCGTAAATCTGCAAAGCATGCGCTTCATCTATGAGTATATAAGATTGTGAATCATCCGAGTTTTTAACCGATGGTGATATACTTCTCGCTTTTTCTCTACGTTCATTTTATTCTTCTGCAGCGGTCGTCTGTCACGTTTAAACGATTGTTTTCTTGAATAAGTTGAAAACCATGATGTCTTTTACTAATGCTAACCTCAAGCTCATAATGCGCGCACATATGCAGTAAGAATGCGTGGAACGTGATATTAAGATGTGCCAGTCCATTCAGTTTATTCCAAAGCTTCTGTTCATCTTTGAGAGTAACTTCAGTGTTTCGTAAACTGTGTGTACGCTTCGCCCGTTTCCATGTTCAACAAATTTCTCTAGGCAGATCAGGGCTGTATTCAAGGCACTGAGGGATTTTCTGTAGCCCTTTTGCTTTCAAATTATTTCATATTAAAGGAAGATTGCGCAGTGTCAACTTCATTTTCATTGGATAGAGCGCTCTTGGTTATTGGTGCTGAGCGTTAATGCCAACAGGGTTAACGGTTTTCCGCAAATCACTGATACACACTGCTTTGATTGCCGCAATATACGGTTGAATTTCAAGAGGAGCAATAATTGTATCAGAATATAACCTTTCCCGTTCATGATGGTAGTAAAAAACTGAAGAAATTGTTTTGTCTTGAAATTGGCCAGGCAGTAGAAATGATCTTTTCAGCGGATTGAGCGAAAGCTTCATTAAGCTTATCTATTGATATAAACTGTTCTCAGAATATCGGTGATAACTTTTTCGTCTTTTGGATTGAGGTTTGTTGGGTGACTGTCATACGTTCTACAATAGAGACGTTTTTGGTAAAACATACTGGCGAGTTATTAAAGAAAGAGGTAACTGTTGAGGAAGTTACCTCTGGTAATGCAAATAATTCCGCTTGAGGGTAGATATATCGCAGGGGTTAGCCTATGCCAGATAAATGCTGGAAGTTTTCGACTGGTCACCTACCTCACAGATCATGGAAGGTAAAAACTAAGTAATTTTTACTGGTTGCGAGAAGAAAACAATCCAAAGGAAAAAAAAGGAGAAAACGAACAACAACTTCTAGATCTTTAGGATCGGGGCTGAGAACCAAAATCCAGCTTGCTTCCTACTAGACTAATTCCGCAGATCAACTAGTAGGTATAGATGACTTTGTCACTGGCACTGTGCTTAGAAAGTTAAAATTGCACCTTTTAAAGTTAAAAAGGCAAATTATGAAAAAAAGATCAGAAAAAGATCAAAAGATCAAAGATTTTTTTAGCTAGTATTTGCTTTACTGTCCACCAGTTAAATTGAAAAAAGTAAAACCTTCCTCTAGAATTGTCAAAGTTTTTTTATATTCCGTAGCACAGTCCGCGCTGAGTAATCGTTTTAATTGAACACTAATTGAAAATGTGACTATTTTTGATCATGAACAGCCAAAAATTGAAATGGGTTTCCCATTTCTCTTTTCAATTTGGGCGTTTCTTAAGTCTCATTATCAGGAAAAGTTCTATTATTTTGTTGTTACAAATCCTCGGTTTATTGATCACTTTCTTCAGTATCGACAGCTATCAGGTCTTTTTTATTGCCTCTTAGTTGCCAAATAGGGAACTTTTTTTCGTTACATATTATAGTCTGCAAATCAAATATTCTGCACCGATTCAAATGCTGCCATTTCAAATTTTCTGCAGCAATTAAATTTAACTCCAAAAGAAGTTTTAACTCCACCAGAACTTTAAGTCTGCCTCTGCCAACAGTTGACTTATCAACCAATATCACTTACTATTTTTTTTATTTCTCCTGAACAAAACTTAAGTGGATTTGTTCTCAATATTAGATTTCTGGCTAATTGTCTTCGATAACCACTATACCTCTCGTTACCATAATTTTTGTATCTTGCGCTGTGATAGATACTTTTCCGGTGGCTCATATGAAAATCACTTTGTATTAAAGACCTAATGATGAAGCGACACAATTTGGCTGATTTCTATTTTATAACTCAAAGTGTATACATAATAGCAAAATCAGAGAAACTAAATTTATTCGTCTTAAATTGAGTAAAATGTGATGTCACGTTTTGTGCACTCCGTTCTTCTTGCTAGTCGTAATCGGCGGCCGCCGAATTGGCCGACAGGGCGTTTAGCCGACAAACAAAAATGAGAAATTTAGCCGACAAATAATACTGCGATTTGATTGGTCGAAAAATACCGCAAATTAAGATGCTATTTAGAAATAGCAAACAATGTGAATGAACTTTAAGCAATACAATATAAATGCGTTCAATTAAATTGTTTAATTCTTGACTCAATTATTGCGTAATCTGAATGGAGTTTGAGTTTATAGACGCAAAAACTCGGGGAAAAACTTGAAAATTGACAACTTTTTATTCAAAAAAAATAAATCAAGGGAGAATTTTATTTACTTCAGGTGTTGCAATAAGGACTGCAAATCAACATTATCAATGAATGGGATCGAGACCCAAATTTTAAATAATCCGACACCCCACAATCACCCCCCGCCGACTGAACAAATTGAATCAGAAAATTTTCGAAAAAGAGTTCTGAATAGTATTGAAAACAACCCTACCCGTCCTCTGAAGAAAACATATGACAGTCAAGTACAAATTGCCAACACAAGAAGAGTTTATACCACCGAGATACGACCAAATTCGAAGGAGTATGAGTGTGACAAGAAAGAAAATTCTACCAGAAATTCCAAAAAATTTTGATGAAATTTTTTTACCAGAAGAATGGACAAAAACAGAAGGCAACCAAAGATTTTTGTTACTTCAGGAATCGGGTATTTTGCTTTTTGTTACCGATCAAAATGCGAAAATTGGAATTTGGGGCTGGGGCAAGGAGCTTCAAACTTGCAACCCAAATTTTTGGACAGTTATCAAAAAACTATTAAGAGAAGAAAGTTATTCGCGACTAGAGATTCGCAGACACGGTAGGGGGGAGCCTCCACCCTATCAGAGACGTCAACAAATTCAATTAAATGAAAAATTCTCAGACTTAAGGACTCATACTTGAACGCAAGTATTGGCGTTGAAAACTACTGGAACTCAATTGCTGAAATATGTTGTAATTTTTAATCCATACTCAATTCAATTTTTGACCAACCCTTGTCAAATTGGGACGGTTATCTGCTAAGATCTTGCAAGATTCTTGCAAGACTCTTGTATGATTATGCGTCATCTTGTAAGGGCTCTTACAAGACTCTTATCAGATAACCGTTAATCTTGCAAGATTCTTAGCAGATAACCGTTGTTCTTATAAGATTCTTACCAGATAACCGTCGACTTTGTAAGACTCTTGCCAGGCATCCGTCGCTCCAGAAAGGTTCCAGACAGAAAACCAACGCTCTTGCAAGACCAACATAGCTATAAAAAGCTTTCTAAAACGTAAAAAATGACCCCCAAACATACTTCAAAACGCCCATAAGGGGCTTAAACAACATATAGCACATAAAACATTGTCTCAGCAAGCAAGGTTCGTGAGCTCAGTAACTATGTGTACCAATTAGAAACCTATAAATCGATTTCGAGATTTTTTATAGGATTTCTAAAGAGGTACCAGTTTTTTTTGGCTCTTTTTTCTAACAAAAATCTGAGACAAAACTACACATCAACATACATCATAAAGAAGCTAAAACATTATTAAAACCTTGATTGAATGAGTCGCAAGAAAGGATATAATAATATTATATATAATAATATTAATAATATCATAATAATATTATATAATAAGCGAAAAAGTCGATATTTCCGATTGAAATAAGAACTTTTTTTCTATGAAAGTTAGGCCAACCATTCTTTTCGCATTACAACCTAAATAGTACTGGTAGTCTGGGATATCAATTTGGTTCACTTTAAACAACTCCTTGACCCGATGAAAAAGACCTATTTTTAAAATTATTTATTTGAAATAATAGCAAATTTCCGTATGAGAAACTAACTTTTTTTTTAGGAAAGTTAGGCCAACCATTCTTTTCGCATTACAACTTAAATAGTACTGGTAGTCTGGGATATCAATTTGGTTCACTTTAAACAACTCCTTGACCCGATGAAAAAGACCTATTTTTAAAATTATTTATTTGAAATAATAGCAAATTTCCGTATGAAAAACTAACTTTTTTTCTAGGAAAGTTAGGCCAACCATTCTTTTCGCATTACAACCTAAATAGTACTGGTAGTCTGGGATATCAATTTGGTTCACTTTAAACAACTCCTTGACCCGATGAAAAAGACCTATTTTTAAAATTATTTATTTGAAATAATAGCAAATTTCCGTATGAAAAACTAACTTTTTTTCTAGGAAAGTTAGGCCAACCATTCTTTTCGCATTACAACCTAAATAGTACTGGTAGTCTGGGATATCAATTTGGTTCACTTTAAACAACTCCTTGACCCGATGAAAAAGACCTATTTTTAAAATTGTTTATTTGAAATAATAGCAAATTTCCGTATGAAAAACTAACTTTTTTTCTAGGAAAGTTAGGCCAACCATTCTTTTCGCATTACAACCTAAATAGTACTGGTAGTCTGGTATATCAATTTGGTTCACTTTAAACAACTCCTTGACCCGATGAAGAAGACTTATTTTTAAAATTATTTATTTGAAATAATAGCAAATTTCCGTATGAAAAACTAACTTTTTTTCTAGGAAAGTTAGGCCAACCATTCTTTTCGCATTACAACCTAAATAGTACTGGTAGTCTGGGATATCAATTTGGTTCACTTTAAACAACTCCTTGACCCGATGAAAAAGACCTATTTTTAAAATTATTTATTTGAAATAATAGCAAATTTCCGTATGAAAAACTAACTTTTTTTCTAGGAAAGTTAGGCCAACCATTCTTTTCGCATTACAACCTAAATAGTACTGGTAGTCTGGGATATCAATTTGGTTCACTTTAAACAACTCCTTGACCCGATGAAAAAGACCTATTTTTAAAATTATTTATTTGAAATAATAGCAAATTTCCGTATGAAAAACTAACTTTTTTTCTAGGAAAGTTAGGCCAACCATTCTTTTCGCATTACAACGTAAATAGTACTGGTAGTCTGGGATATCAATTTGGTTCACTTTAAACAACTCCTTGACCCGATGAAAAAGACCTATTTTTAAAATTATTTATTTGAAATAATAGCAAATTTCCGTATGAAAAACTAACTTTTTTTCTAGGAAAGTTAGGCCAACCATTCTTTTCGCATTACAACCTAAATAGTACTGGTAGTCTGGGATATCAATTTGGTTCACTTTAAACAACTCCTTGACCCGATGAAAAAGACCTATTTTTAAAATTATTTATTTGAAATAATAGCAAATTTCCGTATGAAAAACTAACTTTTTTTCTAGGAAAGTTAGGCCAACCATTCTTTTCGCATTACAACCTAAATAGTACTGGTAGTCTGGGATATCAATTTGGTTCACTTTAAACAACTCCTTGACCCGATGAAAAAGACCTATTTTTAAAATTATTTATTTGAAATAATAGCAAATTTCCGTATGAAAAACTAAATTTTTTTCTAGGAAAGTTAGGCCAACCATTCTTTTCGCATTACAACCTAAATAGTACTGGTAGTCTGGGATATCAATTTGGTTCACTTTAAACAACTATAAGATCCGAAAAAATTTAACTATTTTTTAAAATATAATAAGCGAAAAAGTCGATATTTCCGATTGAAATACGAACTTTTTTCCTAGGCAAGCTATACCAAAAATTCTTTTTGTTTTTCACTCTAGGTATACAAGAGATACTACATGCCATGTTTGGTTCAATTTGGACAACTCCTTGACCCGACGAAAAAGACCTATTTTTAAAATTCAATAATTGCAATTTAAACGAAATAATAGCAAATTTCCGTATGAAAAACTAACTTTTTTTCTAGGAAAGTTAGGCGGACCATTCTTTTTTCATTACAACCTAAATAGTACTGGTAGTCTGGGATATCAATTTGGTTCACTTTAAACAACTCTAAGATCCGAAAAAATTTAACTATTTTTTAAAATATAATAAGCGAAAAAGTCGATATTTCCGATTGAAATACGAACTTTTTTCCTAGGCAAGCTATACCAAAAATTCTTTTTGTTTTTCACTCTAGGTACACAAGAGATACTACATGCCAAGATTGGTTCAATTTGGACAACTCCTTGACCCGACGAAAAAGACCTATTTTTAAAATTCAATAATTGCAATTTAAACGAAATAATAGCAAATTTCCGTATGAAAAACTAACTTTTTTTCTAGGAAAGTTAGGCGGACCATTCTTTTTGCATTACAACCTAAATAGTACTGGTAGTCTGGGATATCAATTTGGTTCACTTTAAACAACTCTAAGATCCGAAAAAATTTAACTATTTTTTAAAATATAATAAGCGAAAAAGTCGATATTTCCGATTGAAATGCGAACTTTCTTCCTAGGCAAGCTTTACCAAAAATTCTTTCTGTTTTAGACTCTAAGCACCCATGTTATACTCAATACCCAGTTTGGTTCACTTTGGACAACTCCTTGACCCGACGAAATTTCTATATTTTTGAAAATAGAATAAGCGAAAAACTCGATATTTCCGATTGAAATACGAACTTTTTTCCTAGGCAAGCTATACCAAAAATTCTTTTTGTTTTTCACTCTAGGTACACATGGGATACTCCATACCGAGTTTGGTTCGATTTGGACAAGTCCTTGACCCGACGAAAAAGACCTATTTTTAAAATTATTTATTTGAAATAATAGCAAATTTCCGTATGAAAAACTAACTTTCTTCCTAGGCAACCTTTACCAAAAATTCTTTCTGTTTTAGACTCTAAGCACCCATGGTATACTCAATACCCAGTTTGGTTCACTTTGGACAACTCCTTGACCCGACGAAAAAGACCTATTTTTAAATTTCATTACTCTCAAGTTATTCGAAAAAATCGCACATTTCCGTATGAAAGACTAACTTTTTTCCTAGGCAAGCTATAGCAAAAATTCCTTTTGTTTTAGACACTATATATACAGGGGATAATACATACCGAGTTTGGTTCGATTTGAATAACTTCTTGACCCGATAAAAAAGACCTATTTTGAAAAATACTTATTTGAAATAATAGCAAATTTCCGTATGCAAAACTAACTTTTTTCCTAGGCAAGCCATAGCAAAAAATCTTTTTGTTTCAGACTCTAAATATACAGGGAATACTCCATACCAAGTTTGGTTTGATTTGGACAACTCCTTGACTCGATGAAAAAGACCTATTTTTAAAATTCGCTAATCGCGAAATTCGCAAATTTCCGTATATAAAATTAACTTTTTTCCTAGGCAAGCTGTAGCAAAAAATCTTTTTGTTTCAGACTCTACATAAACAGGGGATACTCCATACCAAGTTTGATTCGATTTGAACAACTCCTTGACCCGACGAAATAGAACTATTTTTAAAATTCAGTAATTTCAATTTAAACGAAATAATAGCAAATTTCCGTATGAAAAACTAACTTTTTTCCTAGGCAAGGTTTACCAAAAATTCCTTTTTTCATATACTCTACCTGCCCTGGGGATACCGCATACCAAGTTTGGTTTGATTTGGATAACTCCTTGACCCGATGAAAAAGACCTATTTTTAAAATTCGCTAATCGCGAAATTCGCTAATTTCCGTATGCAAAACTAACTTTTTTCCTAGGCAAGCTATAGCAAAAAATCTTTTTGTTTCAGACTCTATATATACAGGGGATACTCCATACCAAGTTTGGTTTGATTTGGACAACTCCTTGACCCGATGAAAAAGACCTATTTTTAAAATTCGCTAATCGCGAAATTCGCAAATTTCCGTATGCAAAACTAACTTTTTTCCTAGGCAAGCTATAGCAAAAAATCTTTTTGTTTCAGACTCTATATATACAGAGGATACTAAATACCAAGTTTGGTTTGATTTGGACAACTCCTTGACCCGACGAAAAAGACCTGTTTTTAAAATTCAATAATTGCAATTTAAACGAAATAATAGCAAATTTCCGTATGAAAAACTAACTTTTTTTCAAGGAAAGTTAGGCGGACCATTCTTTTTGCATTACAACCTAAATATTACCGGTAGTCAGGGATATCAATTTGGTTCACTTTGAACAACTCCTTGACCCGATGAAAATTACCTATTTTTAAAATTCGCTAATCGCGAAATTCGCAAATTTCCGTATGCAAAACTAACTTTTTTCCTAGGCAAGCTATAGCAAAAAATCTTTTCGCTTCAGACTCTATATATACAGAGGATACTCCATACCAAGTTTGGTTCGATTTGGACAACTCCTTGACCCGACGAAAAAGACCTATTTTTAAAATTCAATAATTGCAATTTAAACGAAATAATAGCAAATTTCCGTATGAAAAACTAACTTTTTTTCTAGGAAAGTTAGGCGGACCATTCTTTTCGCATTACAACCTAAATAGTACTGGTAGTCTGGGATATCAATTTGATTCACTTTGAACAACTCCTTGATCCGATAAAAATTCATATTTTTGAAAATAGAATAAGCGAATAACTCGATATTTCCAATTGAAAAACGAACTTTTTTTCTAGGAAAGTTAGGCGGACCATTCTTTTCGCATTACAACCTAAATAAAACTGGTAGTCTGGGATATCAATGTGGTTCACTTTGAACAACTCTAAGATCCGATAAAATTTAACTATTTTTTAAAATATAATAAGCGAAAAAGCCGATATTTCCGATTGAAATACGAACTTTTTTACTATGGAAGTTAGACTGACCATTCGTCTTGCATTACAACCTAAATAGTACTGGTAGTCTGGGATATCAATTTGGTTCGATTTGAAGAACTCCTTGACCCGATTGAAGACAATATTTTTTTAAAAACAGTTTTAGTTTTGGCGATTTGAGAACGCAAAAATCAGTGCTCAGATTTTCAAAATCATCACCGCACATTTCTGTATTTATTGAAGAAAAATCATTGAATCAGGGAATAATCATCAAAACAGTCAAAATGATAAACTAAATCTATTCAGAAAAAAAACAGCAAAAATCAATGAAAAGTAACAAAAGGAACAAAGAAATCAATCAAAATGTGACGCGCTCAGAACATATATTAAACTGCAAATAGTTTATAAATAAAAAACAAACAAAAGTACTCAATCAAGCAACAATTCACTTAAGAGAACAAAAAGACAAACGAGATCGAAACAAAAAAAATGAGCTTATGATTTGCACAATTCAAGCGTAGCATAAGAAAATTAAAACAAGGAGTAAACTACTCATTGCAGATCAGTAGAAATCTCGAGAAACACGACTCAAAACATCGGAACATTGATGACGCGCTCAGAACAAAACAGAAGGTTTCAGCAATAGAGCATCCAATAGAAAACGCTTCAGAACAAACGAAAGAAAACACGAAACCGAAACAACAAACCAAAAAATTGAAGGACAGATACGGAAGAAGTACAAGCATGACAACATCAGACCAAGACTAAAACTAAAAAACGAAGAGACTACAACACCAACAGAAAGCAAAACAAACGATAAAAAAATCCTTGATTTTCAAACAAACCAAATCAAACGAAAATAAAACAGTTGAAACAACAAATCAGAAATAGAAAAAAAGTTAGCGAAACACAATGTTAAAAGCTCGCAGCAAAAGCAAATAAAAACAAACACAAAAGTACTCACTCAAGCAACAATTCAATTAAGAAAACAGAAAGACAAACGAGATCGAAACTAAGAAAATGAGCTAATGATTTGCACAATTCAAGCGTAGCATAAGAAAATTAAAACAAGGAGCAAACTACTCATTGCAGACCAATAAAAAGCTCGAGAAACACGACTCAAAACATCGGAACATTGATGACGCGCTCAGAACAAAACAGAAGGTTTCAGCAATAGAGCATCCAATAGAAAACACTTCAGAACAAACGAAAGAAAACACGAAACCAAAACAACAAACCAAAAAATTGAAGGACAGATACGGAAGAAGTACAAGCATGACAACATCAGACCAAGACTAAAACTAAAGAACAAAGAGATTATAAAACCAGCAGAAAGCAAAACAAACGATAAAGAAACCATTGATTTTCAACCAAACCAAATCAAACGAAAATAAAACAGTTGAAACAAATCAGAACGAGGAAAAAAAAAGTTAGCAAAACAAAATGTTGAAAGCTCGCAGCAACAGCAAAGTGAACAAACCTCGATAAAGAAAACCACTCAATGGAACGTGACAAACAAGATTTCAACAAATCAGTGAAAAAGAAGACGAAGTTCAACTATTTTTAAGGAAAATTGACAAAAACCAAGAGGAAATTTGAGAGGATTGTTCATCACAGCGCGTCACAGATAATTCCAGAAAAACAAAATTGAAACACAATTAACGAAAGTTAATTTATATAGAACTAAAAGGCCAATTAGGAGGAAGAAAGAAGCTCATGCACAATTATCAAGTAATCATCAGATTTGAAGCAACAAATTATGACAAAAGAAACTTCATCAAACTATCAAAATACATCACTCAAATAAAAACGCCCAAAAAAAGAAACCAAACGACAAGAACCTTTAGAACTTTTCGTCACGGCTCAGCATAAATAACGAAAAGAGCATAGTCGAAGCATCACACACTAAACTTCAACAACTCTACAAATTTCACAATACTAGAAAAGACAAAAAACAGGATGTTTTCAAGGCTTGTTCATCACAGCGCGTCAAAGACATTTACAGAAAAAGTAAACAAACTCAAGCAACCATTGTTATGATATTTAATATCATAGAAAAATTTAGAAGAAACAATCTGCAGCACAATTATAATGTAACCATAAGAATTGGAGCAAAAAATATGAAAAAAACCTCATCAAACAATCAAAATATATCACTCAAATAAAATAAATCAAAACAAACACACCCAACTGGAGAAGAGAATTTAGACCTTTTTGTCACGGCCCGCAATAAAGAAATCAATTACAGCAGAGGTGAGGAGCTATCTCTACAGATTGCTCAAAATCAGCGTTTGACAAACATCGAGACAAAAGCTCCAGAAAAAGAAGCTATTTAGTGAACATGGTTCAGATTGGAGCATAAAACTATAACTATTAAATCGATTTATCAATATCAACAATTCTACAACAATTTCAACAAACATTAGAAAGACAAAAGCCAACAGGAATTTTTCAACTTGTTCATCACAGCGCGTCACAGATAATTTTTAAAAAAAACGAAAATAGAACACAAGTAACCAACAAAGTTTCATATAGAGCTACAAGGCCAAAAAGGAGGAACAAACAAGCTCATGAATAATTATCAAGCAATCATCAGAATTGGAGCAACAAATTATGACCAAAAGAAACCTCATCAAACTAACAAAACTCATCACTCAACATAAACGCTCAAAACAAAGAAATCAAACTGGAGAAAAGCCTTTAGACCTTTTCGTCACTGCCTGCCATTAATAATCAATAACAACACATGTGAGGAGCTATCTCTACAGATAGCTCAAAATTCGCTTCGAACCACATCAGGACAAAGGTACAGAAAAAGAAACCACAGAAACTTCAAAAACCCTCATAAAACTATCTAAATGCATCACTTAAAGATTGAACCTGCAAAACTAAAAAAAAAACAAACTCAAGAAGAGCTTTTAGACTTTTTCGTCACAGCACCTCAAAAATAAGCAATAACAGCAGAGAAAATGAGCTATCTCTACAGATAGCTTAAAAAAGCATTTCAAACAAATCAGGACAGAAGCTCCAGAAAAAAGTCATTCAGCACAATGCGTGGAGCAAAACAGTATATCAATTTATAGAACAACGCTGAGGTATCTCTACTGATAGCTCAAAACTAGAACACAAAAACTGAAGTAGAAAATGCAACAAGTTAAAACTCAATTTAACTTAGAAAGCGAACATCAATGACAAACAAAAGTCAATGTTATCAAAGCCCAAAACGTTTTTTAATTACTCTTAGAAGCATAGCCCGGAAATCACGGGCGCCGTTGAAATTGAAATGAACATCATCATTCACTAGCATATGTTTGAGTCTCAGTTTACATGGTATATACCGGTCTCCAAGAAAATTGAAGAGGAGAGAGTTCGTTTCGTGTACTATTCTAGGATCAATATCACCACGACGAGCCATACCGACGACAGCGCACTCAACATTTTTTGACTTGAGGACATTAGCAAAGGCAGACAAGTTAGTACACACATCTGAGGGAGTAGCTGCAGGCCTATTGTGGAATGCAGTGAGATCATTGTTGCCGCACGCTACTATTACATATTCATATTGAGCGGCTGCCAAGCTGAACATGGGACCAAGTTCGTTTGACCGCAAGCCGCCAAACGCAAGGAATGTGATGTCGAAAAGGCCCAGTTCCGGATCGTTCACGATGTCATCACGGAGACGTCTCACATTCGAATCGCCGATGATAAGAATTGAGCTAAACAATTATTAAGCAATTACTTTTACGAAAGCAGTCATAACTCAAATTTGGTAGCAAAAAAAAACCAGACAGAACATTTCTTTCGAAAGGAAAGGTTTGATTTTTCTCATTTAAATGAAAATTTTTTGATTTTATGAACCCTGATTAGTTTTTACCTGATGCATGAAGGTATTGTCTCTTTCTTTCTCTGAGCTTCAGGATTACACCTAATAAAAAATCTAAGCAGTATCATTATTTCTCAAAACGGGCTTTTAATCTAAAAAACTTTCACGAAGCAAAAAAAAGTTGACTATCAAAACTAATTGTGCTCGAAACCTTCTTTCAAAACACTTACAAGATACGTTGAACCCTCAGGTAGAACAATTGTTTTGAATTGCAATTCATCAACGCTTATCATAATTAGATTCCCAGCCTCTTCTAACTTGAATGCATATGAAAATGATAAAACATTTGCCTGTAAACCAAAGTCAATTTCCTCGGCTCGTTTAAAAAATCGACAAATTGCATAGGAACTCTCCAGTTTTCTAGCAAAACATTCAAGCAAGACAAAATTACCATCTTTTAAAATGATAATGCATTCGCCTAAATTGTCATTCAGACGTGAATAGGAAAGTGATGAAAATTTTTTATTGCCTACGTACCTGCTGAAGACAAGTTCAACTTTCTGTTCGTCGCAAAATTTTTTGACTAGGTCGGTTATTTTAGTGAAATTTGTTAGACATGCTATTTTACTTGATTTTTCTGCTTGCCAAAACTCATCGTAAGAAGCTTGATGCTTAAAAAATCTGTCAACCATTTTTTCGGGATTTTTGATTGTACCTGAGAGCGCGGAGAGGAGATGATGATTTGCTGACTCAAAACAGAAAGCAGAGAACAGCCAAAGCGGGCCATTCCTTCTCACCTGTTCTATAAGGTGTCTCATTGTATGGAAATTAAAAGATTGTGAGTCTTCGCCGTAAAGTTCCAAAAAAGTAGAAAAAAACGAATCTATTAGCGCATTGGCTTTTTCCAGATTTTCCTCTTTATAGTACAAGTCTGAGAGCAATCGTATAGCTATGCTCAGCCGGCAGAAACTTACATAGTGCAAATCGGAAATGCCTAAACGATAAAAAACTAAGAGGCCTGTATGAAAAAAAATAACTTGAAATCATGCGCCTTCCAAAATTTTACTTCGCTTAATTTTTTTGGTCGATGAAGAAAATCGAAGGGTACCCTACAGTTTGAAATTTTTCCCTGCAACAAAGTCGTAAGTTTTCCTTTCACAAGAGATATTATCATTTTAGACAACACTTTACCAGTACCAAGAAAAACTTGGTGCATCGGATCAACGGGGCAATCCCATGGTAGGCTGAGAAAACTATTTAACGGCGTCGACGATTTTATTCCCGACACAACCTGTTTTAGTTTGTCGGCAAGAATACCACACTTTTTAAAACTGTCATTTTCTCGGAGAATAAACGCCTTATTGACTTTAAACAACATCCGCTTGTTTTTGTGATAACCTTTAATGAAGCAATGGGGGCAGCTATTATATCCCATGTGCTGTTTCATGCACAAAACGTACGCAGTGGCGGGCATATCACAGATAATCGATCTCACCTTTAACTTAATCCGACCAAGCTTTTGATGCTCTATAGTTGAATTGCAGAGATTGTTTAGCTCTAAGGAGACATACGAAAGCAGTTGATTAAAATCTGGTTTCGAAGTACCGTACCATAATCCTAATAGGGACAGATTAGACAAACTTGATCTTAGAACAGGTGGTAAGTTGAAAACTTGAACCCAAATAGGCCATATGGAGATTTTTCGGGATTTAAAAACTGGAGCTCCATCTGTGTTTAAAACTAACTGAAGTTCACCTTCTGAAAACAAGTCAGTAGAAAACTCCCATGAGCAGGAAGCAGACCAGGATTTCTTAACATAACAAGCGTTTCTGTTTACAATTCTTTCAATCTGTGCAAGTAGGTCAACAAAAACATACGTATAATCAGATGACTTTTTGATTGTTACCAGTGGCATATTGGTTATGGGCAATTCAGCAAAAATTTTGTTAGGGCGGGGCAATGTGCTAGCAAACATCTTCAAAACATCATTTCGTGCCGATTGAGAAAACTTATGCTGATTACAGACCGATTCAAATTTTTTCATGAATTTGTCATAACCAATATCCGCTCCTTCGTACAATTCTATGTCTAAAGATTCCTCTGTTTGCACCGCTTCACAGGAATCATCATTTGCCTCAAAACTTTTTAATTGAACAGGAGAAGAACATCTATTGGCTTCTAGAACGTTGGGAGAGTCAGTAAAAAAAAGAACTGTTTGGTCAGTTTCGGAACTATCCGGAGCCGTGGGCTCTACAGCACACGGTTCTACATCAAGCGGCTCGGGAACTAAATTAGCGCTTAGGTTACATGTGGTGGCGTCGGCAGACTCAGACATATCAAGTGAGCCAAAGACCGCCTCATATGTAAGGAAACTATCTTTTATTTCTTCCTCAAAAAATTCGGGGAAGACAATTCTAGCCCTGCAAGGTAACCCCTGTCTCGAAAATCTTGTTTGAAAATCAGCAACTTTATTTGACGGTTCGTTAGGCTTTCTCCGTTTTCTAGGAATTTCCGGAAAAGGGTTACCATGCATAATCCTATGTGGACACAAACACTCGATGTTATTAATGCCAAAATAATGGTTTCCATAAAACACCGTGAGCTCCTCACCGGCTTTTATATCTCTAAGTGGTACACATACCATTAATTTACGCACTTTAACATAAGCAACGTTTGGTTTACAGGATGCATTTATGAAGGATATGGGACCTAGCATCATCCACTCAATACCTATCCTTGAACTTGTGATAATGGAGAAATCATTGAAGCCTTCAATCACCTCGTCTGGCTTTATTTCTAACAAAAAACCTATGATTCCAGGAACTTCTTCACGATGTGTGATATCAGATTTTGCAAACAAGCCTAATGGGGTATAAAAACTGTTTTCAAGGTAACTTACTCTATTAAAGCTAACTGACTGGAGACTTTTGCCGTATTCTGCATCGAGGAAGCTTTCCACGTCTCTCCCATAATCATTTTCTTGTATTGTATCAAGGCGGACACTATGTGCTACAATGTTATCAAAGTTCACCCATTTTTCTGTTAATCGCTTGTCTATTGAAGCAACATCTTGCCACAAGAGAGGAAAATTATCAAACTGTTTAGCAACAGAAAGATACTTTCTGAATTTGCTGGGATCAAGAACTGACATGTTTTCCTCTGAAAACAAGTTCTGGATGAGGAAAAGCAGTTTCAAAATGAGGAATCAAATTAAGGTAATGAAAAAAGCTGTGACAGAGAAAACTAAATTTCTCGATGGAACAAGAGTTATTGTTTCAAATTTTGCCGATTACGCTCATGTCGGCCTAACGAGTTTGCCGCATCCTTTGCTCTTCGCAGAGCATATAAACTATCACCACATAAATGCCGGACAGCTTCTAAAACAAATCAATTATTTTTTACTGGAAAACCTATTTCAAATAATCAACAGGAAACCTTTGAAATAGTATTCATCTTCTTTAGAGGCCATCTCACGTCCCTCGTGCATCTCGTTCGATCGTTGACCGAACCAGCATGTTTTGATCCTTTGCTCTTTGCTGAGCATTTTGCGCGAAATAAAACGACCAACAGCACCATAATTGTTAGGTCCTTTATAATCAAGAAGGTTGATACCTTTGTAGACAAGTTTTGCGTCACGATTCCCTCTAACAGCTTTTGCTCTATCGTCGTTCTAAAAAAATTAAAAACCGGCGTTTCGCTTTTAATTAACAAAAAATTGGAAGGCATCGCGGCAAAAAAAAATTGAACTTACCAACTTCGAAAGGCGCTCCGAGACCTCAAGCAGCCGGTTATGTGATTCGATTTCGCCAATATTGCTTTTTCTCAAGCTCCTCTTCAGGTTTTCAAAGGACAAAATAATTCGCTCAAAGTTTTCAACGAGACTCTGCATTATGACCTGAAGTATATTTTTGCATAAAAATCTTGAACTATATCGGAAAATACTAAGAAAATTGCCGATAACGCTGCGAAAGACTGGCTAATCGGTCTCTATATGCAGCATGCAAAAATATAATTTCTGAAAAAAATAGACGTTGAATAACTTTCGACAATTCGATTTTTTTGCAATTTTTTAATCTAGAACCAGTCAGCCGCGGCCTCAATTGCACAATTTTTCTACACTTAAATAAAATAGTTAAGAGCGTTTTTAAACGAGCTTTTTGTTGAGAGACAGCAATAAAGCAACGCTCAGCCAATCCTTTGCAGTTATAAACAAAAAAACTACATCAGATGTTTCAACCATTAAATTAGGAACAAAGCAACTTAAAAAATCAAGTGACAAAACTGCAACTTTAAAGAATAATTTACCGCTACTCAGCATTCCTAATCTTTTCCGGGAAACAATTCAAGCAGAAGCTACCTTCGGCTGCACACGTTTCTCACGAAATCTCTGATTTACCAAACGCAAAGTCTTATTATAGAGTTTTTCTGAGAAGTTGTCAGCAAAAACCATTTCTACTGCTTGACGATACAACTTCGTCCTCTCCTCGTCAGACGCCTCCCTATCAAAATTCTGACTCAAAGCTCGTTTCGGATCAATACAAACCTTGATTCTTTCCTCAGCAGACCAAAGAGCTTTCGCTATGCTGTGAGCTTGATCAACTGGAGTTGCCCCACCCTGGTCCAGCAAGTTGATTTCACCGTACAACAACTCAGGCTTATTTTGCTCTTCATTAGCCTCGTCTACGACTTCGCTTCTCCTCTTTAGGGGAACCGTATTTTCAGAGAGTCGGTAGATCTCATCTAAAGCTCTTCTCGCAAATTTTGTCATCTCATCGAGCAATTTGTCGTTTCTATCAAGTCTCGACTCAATTCTTTCCATAACTCTTTCAAAGCGACTAACGAGCACGTCCTAAAAACATAAAATTTTCGCTGTTATTTCAGTTGCTACCAACTGATTTCTTAACCGGAGAGTTATGAAAAATCATGAACGCAATTTAAAGACCATCTTAATCAAATGTAACTTTTTGAGAAACGGTAAACATCTGTGCTTGAGTTACGAAAAAAATTATTAACCAGTTTTGTAGTGGTCAAAGCAGGCACATCTTTTGCCACACCTGCATCTTGGGTGTTGGCATTAGGAAAAACGGGTTCATCGGGGTTGTCGTCGTTATCTGATTTGTCCGATTCGTCATTGGGTTCGAGTTCATCGGCTTCTTGCTCATTATCGTTAACTAAGATCGATTTGGCAGCATTTTCTTGCACCTTTTTCGAATTTTGTGTCGACGGCAAAGTATTTTCTTTCTCATCCTCTAACTCCTTATAGACGCGTTGAAAGACAGCGGTCAAGTTCATATCCTCTGGCTGAATTCCAAAGTCTATTTGTAGATTCATGTAATCGCCAACCCGTTCGATAACTTTTTCAGGACCGTTAGTAATTACTTTTCCGGTGTCGGATGTACCCGGTTTCTCAGCGCTTTTAAATTCGACGTCAGTGTAATGCAATGACAGCTTATCAGAGCTACGAAGATGAACTGGCCAGCTACTGTGATTAGGCTCAACAAGCGAGAACTTGCCGTCACACTCAAAGTAGACAAGGAAGGCGTGATTGGCCGGAAATTCGATCGGATCGACTTTACTAGCTTGTCGTATCGATTTCGGTCTGACAACATTGAATTTTTTGGTATTGCTATTGTTCTTTGAAAGTTGAGAGCTCATTCTAAACAATTTCAAAGAAATAAAAAAATACAATAGAAATGTTTTAGAAAAAGCGCAAAAATGATAAAAGGCCAGTTGCGAAAGATATTAAACATAGCTGGCAGATTGCCAGAAAATAGCCGTAATAGCTTCGTAGATCTGCAGTCTCAAAAAAACAGAACAAAAAAATTAGTCTTTTCATTGAAGGCTGAGATGTTAATATTTGATTAAGAATCTGTATAAGTTATTGCTGCCTCTATGAGTTGCTCTCAAATAACCTTCATTTAGAGTGACACACACCAATTTGACCTTCTCTCTTTAAATTAAAGTAAATAAAAGACAATTTCAAAAAGAGGAAGTCATTTTTGAGAGTGAGGTAAGTCGTGTGAACAAAAATTTAATCACGCGAATGAATAAAAAATCGATCCAATAAGAGCGAAAAATGACGTCATGCACGCACTTCACTTGAAATTGCATGACCGATTGAACACAAAGAGATGTTCAAACAGATTTGAAGTGATTGTGACGTCATATGGTCGTAACAAAAATCGCGACGACGAAATAAAAAACCAAGAGAAGGCCAATAACAGCCCCAGCTATCGCTGTGCGGCTATTAATAACAGATTTAAGAATTATTTATTTTGCCGAGGCATTTTAATTAACGTCGAAAAATTTAGATAAACAGGTTAAAAAAAGTTCAAAAAAATAACACGATGAGATCAACATAGCTTCACTTTCAAGAAGCCCTTTTCCTTTTTTATTCTGTCTGGTTTTTTGTTATTGCTACCAATAACATTTGATATACAATTCTTACCTCATTTTGAAGAGCTAAAGCACAACAGAGAAATTATAAAAACCATATAAGCACAAACGTTTCCCGCGCTACCGCGGGAACACAAGAAAAACTTGAAAGAAATTAGCTCATTGCACTTCCATGGAACATGTCAAAAAACAGGAAATCTATCATTTGTTCCGTTGGAAACGCAAGGAGTTAATTTCTTTCAAAACAAGCATCAGTGTATTATAAATATTATTGTCTAATTGTAAAGAGATGTAACTCACTTGATTTTATTGAAGAGTCAGGCGACAAGATGATTCAGTCAAAGTTGCTTCAGAGGATAAAATACAAAACAAACCTGAAAGATAAACCAATTTCAAAGTTTGGAGGAAATCAGAGAACATCTAGAATAAATAAAATCGAAACACTGTTGAGAACATTTTAAATTTTAGACAACATTTTAAATTTTAGAGAACATTTTATATTGCCAGAAGTCAAGAGTTATTGACAAATCACCCGAAGTCAGATGAAAAATAGCTAACTAATCAACTGGACAGCATTGATACTTTTCACGAGCAAAGCAATTCCTGCACGTGCAGAGACAACAGTTTTCACAAACAAACTTGACTAAAGACCTGTTCATTAACCTCACACAATTAACGCATGTAAACTGCGTTTCATGGTAGCTTTTTCCTTTCTTAACAAACATTTTCAAACTAATGAATCTATTGAGAAATGAGAGCGTCCAGTCCATTCCAGCTGTCCGGTTTCTTTTCCAACTAATTGGCATTTTGACGTTCATATTTCCAACAAAAGTAAATATCTTCTTGCGTAACTGTGAAAACATGCTTGAGTGAAATGTAAGAGCCTTGAAAATAGTTCTTTGCTGATAATCGGTTAGGAATGAAGGTCGACCGACTTTAATTAACGCGTAACTCTCAACATTAGTTTTCAGTGTTCTTCTTAGCGTTGAATAAGGTACGTTAAAATTTCTCGAGGCCAGCCTTATTGATGATCCAGCTTTGATCGATTGAATAGCAAAATCAATTCTGTAGCCCTGGAAAGGCTTAGAAATTTTGCGCTGATAATTGGATAATTGCGAGTCATGTTAAGCGTCAGGAAGACCAGAGCAAATCTTGAAAAAGAACATTCGATTATTTTGGGAAACAAGTCCGTAACCCAATTGAAAAGGACAAAGAAGTACGCAAAAACTGGAAAGGAACGCCTAAAAACCTTAATTTTTTTCCTACGCATCCTTTATAAAGTCTTCTTGTTTTCTAACAACCCGCCTATAGAGAAATGAAACCTACGTTTCATTTCAATTCAACAACACCTTGACCAACGTTAAAGTCAAATTTGCTAAAATTAGGAAATTCAAATTCTCGGATATCTCGGAAAATTAACGCACAAAAATCTTTTCTTCTCAAAGCAGTCTAGATCAAAAACTCCGATCTTTTTTGGAAACTACTTGGACTATTACACTCCTACGTGGGCCCTCAATTCATTCAAACAAGTCCTTGACTAAATTGAAAATCACTTTTTTTATAAAACTGAACAAGAACATTTTTTGAGCGCGAAAATTGACAACGTAACAAGTACTTTTTTCGTAGACCAGCCAAAACAAAACTCAGCTCTTTTTTCGGAACTACTAGGACTATTACACTCCTAAATGGGCCCTCAATTCATTCAAACAAGTCCATGACTAAATTGAAAATAACTTTTTTATAAAACTGAACAAGAATATTTTTTGAGCGCGAAAATTGACAACGTAACAAGTACTTTTTTGATAGACCAGCCAAAACAAAATTCAGGTCTTTTTAAGCAACTACTTGGACTATTACACTCCTACGTGAGCCCTCAATTCATTCAAACAAGTCCTTGACTAAATTGAAAATCACTTTTTATATAAAACTGAACAAGCACATTTTTTGAGCCCGAAATTTAACAACGTATCTAGTAATTTTTTCGTAGACCAGCCAAAACAAAACTCAGCTCTTTTTTCGGAACTACTAGGACTATTACACTCCTAAATGGGCCCTCAATTCATTCAAACAAGTCCATGACTAAATTGAAAATAACTTTTTTATAAAACTGAACAAGAATATTTTTTGAGCGCGAAATTTGACAACGTATTAAATACTTTTTTGGTAGACCAGTCAAAACAAAAATCAGGTCTTTCTTAGCAACTACTTGGACTATTACACTCCTACGTGGGCCCTCAATTCATTCAAACAAGTCCTTGACCAAAATGAAAATAACTTTTTTATAAAACTGAACAAGAATATTTTTTGAGCGCGAAAATTGACAACGTAACAAGTACTTTTTTGATAGACCAGCCAAAACAAAATTCAGGTCTTTTTAAGCAACTACTTGGACTATTACACTCCTACGTGGGCCCTTAATTCATTCAAACAAGTCCTTGACTAAATTGAAAATCAGTTCTTTTATAAAACTGCGCAACCATATTTTTTCAGCGCGAAAATTGACAACGTATCTAGTACTTTTTTCGTAGACCAGCCAAAACAAAACTCAGCTCTTTTTTAGAAACTACTCGGACTATTACACTCCTACGTGGGCCCTCAATTCATTCAAACAAGTCCTTGACTAAATTGAAAATAACTTTTTTATAAAACTGAACAAGAATATTTTTTGAGCGCGAAATTTGACAACGTATTAAATACTTTTTTGGTTGACCAGCCAAAACAAAATTCAGGTCTTTTTTAGCAACTACTTGGACTATTACACTCCTACGTGGGCCCTCAATTCATTCAAACAAGTCCTTGACTAAATTGAAAATCACTTTTTTATAAAACTGAACAAGAACATTTTTTGAGCCCGAAATTTAACAACGTAACAAGTACTTTTTTCGTAGACCAGCCAAAACAAAACTCAGCTCTTTTCTAGGAACTACTTGGACTATTACACTCCTACGTGGGCCCTCAATTCATTCAAACAAGTCCTTGACTAAATTGAAAATCAGTTCTTTTATAAAACTGCGCAACCATATTTTTTCAACGCGAAATTTGACAACGTATCTAGTATTTTTTTCGTAGACCAGCCAAAACAAAACTCAGCTCTTTTTTAGAAACTACTTGGACTATTACACTCCTACGTGGGCGCTCAATTCATTCAAACAAGTCCTTGACTAAATTGAAAATAACTTTTTTATAAAACTGAACAAGAATATTTTTTGAGCGCGAAATTTGACAACGTATTAAATACTTTTTTGGTAGACCAGTCAAAACAAAATTCAGGTCTTTCTTAGCAACTACTTGGACTATTACACTCCTACGTGGGCCCTCAATTCATTCAAACAAGTCCTTGACGAAATTGAAAATAACTTTATTATAAAACTGAACAAGAATATTTTTTGAGCGCGAAAATTGACAACGTAACAAGTACTTTTTTGATAGACCAGCCAAAACAAAATTCAGGTCTTTTTAAGCAACTACTTGGACTATTACACTCCTACGTGAGCCCTCAATTCATTCAAACAAGTCCTTGACTAAATTGAAAATCACTTTTTATATAAAACTGAACAAGCACATTTTTTGAGCCCGAAATTTAACAACGTATCTAGTACTTTTTTCGTAGACCAGCCAAAACAAAACTCAGCTCTTTTCTAGGAACTACTTGGACTATTACACTCCTACGTGGGCCCTTAATTCATTCAAACAAGTCCTTGACTAAATTGAAAATCAGTTCTTTTATAAAACTGCGCAACCATACTTTTTCAGCGCGAAAATTGACAACGTATCTAGTACTTTTTTCGTAGACCAGCCAAAACAAAACTCAGCTCTTTTTTAGAAACTACTCGGACTATTACACTCCTACGTGGGCCCTCAATTCATTCAAACAAGTCCTTGACTAAATTGAAAATAACTTTTTTATAAAACTGAACAAGAATATTTTTTGAGCGCGAAATTTGACAACGTATTAAATACTTTTTTGGTTGACCGGCCAAAACAAAATTCAGGTCTTTTTTAGCAACTACTTGGACTATTACACTCCTACGTGGGCCCTCAATTCATTCAAACAAGTCCTTGACTAAATTGAAAATAACTTTTTTATAAAACTGAACAAGAATATTTTTTGAGCGCGAAATTTGACAACGTATTAAATACTTTTTTGGTAGACCAGTCAAAACAAAAATCAGGTCTTTCTTAGCAATTACTTGGACTATTACACTCCTACGTGGGCCCTCAATTCATTCAAACAAGTCCTTGACCAAAATGAAAATCACTTTTTTATAAAACTGCACAAGCTTATTTTTTCAGCGAGAAATTTGACAACGTATCAAGTACTTTTTTTATAGACCAGCCAAAACAAAGCTTAGCTCTTTTTTAGGAACTACTGGGACTATTACACTCCTACGAGGGCCCTCAATTAATTCAAGCAAGTCCTTGATTAAACTTTACAAGTAGAAACGTGAATCACACCGGTCACCAAAATGGGAAAATAGCGGTATGTTTCCGGGCCAATTTCTCAAAAACAGCCGACAAAAAGAAAACGCCACTTATATGGATTAAAGTACGGCTTATGCTGAGTTCAAATCAAAAAACAGATCTAAAATCGGTTTACCCTAGGATGAGAAATTAGCAAAACTAAGTACGGTACCAAAGTCCAAAATTGACCTAAAGCGACTAACGTTTCGCTAAAATACACACTTATTTCTCAATAACGCCTGAATGAAACTAAACCAAATTTACAGTGATTAAAGTACGGCTTACGGTGAGTTCAAATCATCAAACAAATTCAAAATCGGTTCACTCTACAAGGAGATATTTCAAAATTAAGGTACCGTACCAAATCACCTTAGAGGAGTGGTACACAACACTCAGAGCTAAAATTTGACATGAAAATGTGTCAAACAAATTACAAATAATAGCTAGAAAGCTTTGTCATTATATAGGGAGCCTAACGAACCAATAAACAAGCTTTAAATCGATTTCTGACAGAGCTTCAAGGTGAATACGGATGGTGTCAACCGCTTCAGGTGCTAAAACCGAGGGTAAGATTACTGGACAATTTCTCTGAAACGGCCAAACAAAAAAAAACGCCCTTAGTACAGTTTGTAGCATTGCTTGAGATACGCATCATATTAAAAAATGAGCCCCATCGGTGCATTCTTCGAGGCGTTATAGCAATTATAATGTACCGTACCAAATGACCAAAAAGCGAGGTGACCTGACTTCAGAGCCAAAGTTGAACATGTAAATCTCTGAAAACGCTATATAAAGTATACATATTCGGAATCTACGTTAGACGGGCTATTCAGAACACTAATTTATTAAAACACAGTTCAAAGCTTCAAGGTGTCAAAGGTGTCAACGGTGTCACCAGCTGGTGTAAACCTCTTCTGGGGCTAAAACGAGGGCAAGTTGACTGGCCAATTTCTCTAAAACGGCTGAACAAAAATAAACCCCCTTAGTACTGTTTGTAGCACTGCTTGAGATACGCATCATATTAAAAAATGAACCCAATCGGTGCATTCTTCGACGAGTTATAGCAAAAATAAGGTACCGTACCAACTGACCCCAGAAGAGAGATACGCCACTTTCAGAGCTAAAATAGACCTTCAGAACTACGGAAAACGCACTATAAAACATATATGAGGAGAATCCTCACTATCAGGGGAGTCTAAGGAACCAACTCGCGGGGCTAAATTCGTCTTTTTTGTTGGTCTAACATGTACATACCCGAAATGTACCGGACACGAATTGGTCAAAATGGGGGTATGTGTCCTGGCCAATTTCTCGAAAACGGCTGAAAGAAACAAAACGCTATTTACAGGGATTCAAGTACGGCTCAAGCTGAGTTCAAATCAACAAACAAATCAAAAATCGGTTCACTCTACGAGGAGATATTCCAACATAAAGGTACCGTACCAAATGACTAAATAGGACAAGTACGGCGCAGGTTTCGCTAAAATTGACCACCTCGACTACGTAAACCTACATACAAAATGTATATGGGGAGACTCCCCACTAACTGGGGATTCTAAATCACTAACACTTGTTGGGTAAATCGCCTGTTTTGTTGTACCGAAATTTGGGTCACCCACTATAGCCCGAAAATTCGACTTTTTTCAAATTTAATCATTAATAACTTTTTGATTAGGACGATTTGAGAAACCAACCAGACACTGCAAGCAAGAGGGGTTCAGTGCCAACAAAATAAGACAATGCCCGTCCAGTTTGGTTCAGTAGTTTTCGAGAAATCGTCAAACACATGAAGTGTACCCCAATTTTTGGGCTATTATCACGGCCCAAATTCTCGTAAATTCTTACAAAACGACTGAAATGCGCGTCTTGGACGTAATTCTGGACGAAATCGACGGCCACTGGCTAGTTACTGGACACCGAAGACCTCTACCGCGAAGTGAGAAAATATTTCCCACTTCGCCGTAAAGGCCAGGGTGTTTTGTGTTTTGACAAAAAAAAAACACTATCAACAAAATTTCATGATTTCACAAAAAAAGAAAAATTGTTGAATCGCTGAAACCTAATGTTCTAAATAGCTTCAGTGACCCAAGCAACGCTCGAAAAACATAATTTGCAGGTAACCACGACGCTTAATACAAGAAAAACTATATCAGCTCGGAAAATCCAACGAAAATTTAATCTTTCTCAATTTTACACCTTGATAAATTCCTGCTGATGCCAATTCGCAAACTTCGCCATCAATAACAAGCTAGATGGTCTCAATACAAACAAAATACAGTCTCATTTATGATATTTGGTTGAGTACTTCAGAAGATATGAATGAAACCGTAAACTGTAGCCAAAATTTTGCTCTATTTGTTGAGTAATTTTTCTTGAAAAACGATGCAAAATGTCCTTTCAAACCACCTTATAGACCTGTGTGTGATCGGAAAACGAAATTGCAAGTTATAATACATAAAAGAAATGTATTAAAAACCTACCTTTTTAAAAAAACTATTCATCTTTGGTTCAAATTTAGAAAAAACATCATTTTCCTGAATTTCTTTTATTATTGCAACAAATGATATTTTGTTCAGAAAACAACTAAACACTGAGCGCAAAAGTTGTTCAGTGACTGACAAATTCAGCTAGGCACGTTCAAATTGGTAATCTGAGTTCTGGAGAATCCATCAAACACATGATGTGTAACACAAATTTTCGATAACTTCCATAATGATCAATTTCGAGCAAAAAAAAATAAAAAAAGAAATAAATGATAACAGAGGTCATTATTTAGCATCCATTTTTGGTAAGTATAGTAATGAAAACTTTTCGTAACCATGCTTAATGTATTTGGAGTTGATAGCACCTCTAGGCAACAAAAAAATTTGTTTGCATGATTTTTTGAAAAAAAAAACGGGAAATATCATTTTTACCACTACAATGAAATATCAGTCCAATTTTTTTAAATTTTAGTCTTACTCTTTTGTGTCTTTCATTCTTGGCCACTTGATTGGGACCAAGAATGTTGTTTTTTGTGTTAGTGGGTTGTCTAGGTAGCAAAATGAAAAATTCTTTTTGTGATTGGCTTAAATGCAACTTGAAATACTATTTGTACAACCCAATTAAAAAGTCAGTCTATATCTTCCATTTTGAAGTGACCCCTTTATGTCTCTGATGCACGGCAAACACTTTTCACTACTCCTAACTATTACTAAAACCGTTATAAAGGGTTGGTAACACAAAAAATGATGCCTTTTGCTATTCAATTGACTTTTTTGTGCAAAGGTGCAGTTTCTGTTCTTATTTTTAGAGGTTAATAAACGATACAAAAAAAAGAGTGACACAATACCAACTTCCTGACAACACAGTATCAACGGGTTATTTGTCTGATTGTCAGAAAGTTCAATTAGTAGGAAAAAATGATTACCAGTAGTATTGAACCAATAAAAAAAGTGTCTACATTATATTTCATTTGATAGACACCTTTCCGCAGTATGTGTGTATCGTTTTGTACCTTGACGTCGCTTAAGATGACATGGAAAACTTTTTCTCAGAACACTAGCTTGCGATGAGTGCAAATTCATACTTCAACTAGCTCATTTCATGGCACCACTCGGAATTGATCCACATTACCCCAAAAAGCAAAAATCTGTAGCCATATTGTGCGGGTTGTCATGAAGGCACAACTGCTTGTTTGGTAAGTATATTGGGACAAATTGTCTTTACGGTGACCACAAGTGTTGTTTTTTGTGATAACAGGCTGTCTAGGTATCAAAAGAAAAATTCTTTGTATGATTGGTTTAAATACAACTGGAAATCCTATTTGTACTACCACAACAAAAATTCAGTCTATATCTTTTATTTCGAAGTATCAATTTTGTGTTTCTGGTGAACGGCAAACACTGTTCATTGTTTTAAATTGTAAGTAAGACAGTTCTAAGGGCTTGTTAACACAGTTGTGTTGCTTTTTTTGCTACTCTTTTGACTTTTTTGTGCAAAGGTGAAGTTTTTGTGCTAATTTTTAGAGGGCAACAGAGGATACAAATAAAAAGAGCAACCTGATACCTGATTCATGACAACAACCCACCAATAAGTAAATTGCTTGATGATTAGAAAGTTCAATCAGCTGGAAAAACATGATTGTCAGTAGCATTGAACAGATCAAAAAGCTTTCTACATAATATTTCTTTGATAGATCCAGTTCTTCAGTTTGTGTGTTTCGTTGGGTACCTTGACATCGCACAAAATGGCATGGAAAACTTTTTTACAGAAACCTAGTTTGCGATGAGTACAATTTCCTACTTCAACTAACCTTTTTGATAGCATCAGATCAAATTGATCCACATTACCCCAAAAAAGCAAAAATCGGCAGCTTTTTTGTGAGGATGTCATGAAATCACATCTGTTTGTTTGGTAAGTATATTAGGAAAGAAAAATTGTCTTCAAGGTGACCACAAATATTGTTTGACGTGTTCATAGGCTACCTAGTTAGCGAAACAAAAATCTTTTGTTTGATTGATTGAAATACAACTGGAAATCCTATTTGTACTACCACAAAAAAAGTCAGTCTATATCTTTTATTTGGAAGTTCCCCATTTGCGTTTCTGGCGCACAGCAAACACTGTTCACTGTTTTAAGTTGTAATTAAAACAGTTTTACGTGATTGTTAACACAATTGCGATGCTTTTCGTTACTCATTCGAATTTTTTGTGCAAAAGTGCAGTTTTTGTGCTAATTTTAGAGGGCAACAAATAATAAAAAAAGAGCAACCTGATACCTGATTCATGACAACAAACCACCACTGAGTAAATTGCTTGATGATTAGAAAGTTCAATCAGCTGGAAAAAAATGATTGTCAGTAGCATTGAACAGATCAAATGTTTTCTACATAAAATTTTTTTTGATAGACCCAATTCTTCAGTATGTGTGTTTCGTTAGGTAGCTTAACATCGCACAAAATGGTATGAAAAACTTTTTTACAGAAACCTAGTTTGCAATGAGTACAAATTCCCACTTTAAATAACTTATTTGATTGCATCAGATCAAATTGATCCACATTACCCCAAAAAAGCAAAAATCTGCAGCTTTTTTGTGAGGATGTCATGAAATCACATCTGTTTGTTTGGTAAGTATATTAAGAAAAATTGTCTTCAAGGTGACCACAAACGTTGTTTGACGTGTTCATTGGCTACCTAGTTGGCGAAACAAAAATCTTTTGTTTGATTGATTGAAATACAACTGGAAATCCTATTTGTACTACCACAAAAAAAGTCAGTCTATATCTTTTATTTGGAAGTTCCCCATTTGTATTTCTGGCGCACAGCAAACACTGTTCAGCGTTTTAAATTGTAATTAAAACAGTTTTACCGGATTGTTAACACATTTGTGATGCTTTTTGTTACTCTTTCGTCTTTTTTGTGCAAAGGTGCAGTTTTTGTTCTAATTTTAGAGGGCAACAAATGATAAAAACAAAAAGAGCGACCTGATACCTGATTCATGGCAACACACCACCACTAAGTAAAGTGCTTGATGATTAGAAAGTTCAATCAGCTGGAAAAACATGATTGTCAGTAGCATTGAACAAATCAAAAGTTTTCTACATAAAATTTCTTTTGATAGACCCAATTCTTCAGTATGTGTGTTTCGTTAGGTACCTTGACATCGCACAAAATGGTATGAAAAACTTTTTTAAAGAAACTTAGTTTGCGATGAGTACCAATTCCTTCTTCAACTAACGGATTTGATTGCATCAGATCGAATTGATCCACATTACCCCAAAAATGCAAAAATCTGCAGCTTTTTTGTGAGGATGTCATGAAGTCACATCTGTTTGTTTGGTAAGTATATTAAGAAAAATTGTCTTCAAGGTGACCACAAACGTTGTTTGACGTGTTCATATGCTATCTGGTTAGCGAAACAAAAATCTTTTGTTTGATTGATTGAAATACAACTGGAAATCCTATTTCTACTACCACAAAAAAAGTCAGTCTATATCTTTTATTTGGAAGTTCCCCATTTGCGTTTCTGGCGCACAGCAAACACTGTTCACTGTTTTAAATTGTAATTAAAACAGTTTTACGGGATTGTTAACACATTTGTGATGATTTTGTTACTCATTCGACTTTTTTTTGCAAAGGTGCAGTTTTTGTGCTAATTTTAGAGGGCAACAAATGATAAAAACAAAAAGAGCGACCTGATACCTGATTCATGACAACAAACCACCACTAAGTAACGTGCTTGATGATTAGAAAGTTCAATCAGCTGGAAAAACATGATTGTCAGTAGCATTGAACAGATCAAAACTTTCTACATAAAATTTCTATTGATAGACCCAATTCTTCAGTATGTGTGATTCGTTAGGTACCTTGACATCGCACAATATGGTATGAAAAACTCTTTTACAGAAACTTAGTTTGCGATGAGTAACAATTGCTTCTTCAACTAACGTATTTGATTCCATCAGATCGAATTGATCCACATTACCCCAAAAAAGCAAAAATCTGCAGCTTTTTTGTGAGGATGTCATGAAGTCTCATCTGTTTGTTTGGTAAGTATATTGAGAAAAATTGTCTTCAAGGTGACCACAAACGTTGTTTGACGTGCTCATATGCTACCTAGTTAGCGAAAGAAAAATCTTTTGTTTGACTGATTGAAATACAACTGGAAATCCTATTTGTACTACCACAAAAAAAGTCAGTCTATATCTTTTATTTGGAAGTTCCCCATTTGTGTTTCTGGCGCACAGAAAACACTGTTCACTGTTTTAAATTGTAATTAAAACAGTTTTACGGGATTGTTAACACATTTGTGATGCTTTTTCTTATTCATTCGACTTTTTTGTGCAAAGGTGCAGTTTTTGTGCTAATTTTAGAGGGCAACAAAAGATAAAAACAAAAAGAGCGACCTGACACCTGATTCATGACAACAAACCACCACTAAGTAAAGTGCTTGATGATTAGAAAATTCAATCAGCTGGAAAAAACATAATTGTCAGTAGCATTGAACAGATCAAAACTTTCTACATAAAATTTCTTTTGATAGACCCAATTCTTCAGTATGTGTGTTTCGTTAGGTACCTTGACATCGCACAAAATGGTATGAAAAACTCTTTTACAGAAACCTAGTTTGCGATGAGTACCAATTGCTTCTTCAACTAACGTATTTGATTCCATCAGATCGAATTGATCCACATTACCCCAAAAAAGCAAAAATCTGCAGCTTTTTTGTGAGGATGTCATGAAATCGCATCTGCTTTTTTGGTAAGTATATTAGGAAAGAATTTCTTTAAGGTGACCACAAATAACCGCGGATTTTTTAAATTGAGAGGCAGAAAAATTTTGAATGTTGGCCTTGCTGACAAACAGCAATACTTTTTATGAAGCTCATTTCGTGTTTTAAAGTTTTTTTGCGGTGAAACCTCTCTTTCTGTTGTGTTTTTCGACAGGGTGGAAAACACAGGCTTTTTTGGGTGCTTTAACCAAAAAAAGATGAAACGCGTATCTGGTAAG
This sequence comes from Convolutriloba macropyga, assembly GCF_964194025.1. Taxonomy (NCBI): domain Eukaryota; kingdom Metazoa; phylum Xenacoelomorpha; order Acoela; family Convolutidae; genus Convolutriloba; species Convolutriloba macropyga. The sequence goes on along the minus strand of NC_134474.1, from coordinate 54,863,478 downwards.
GATCTTGCAAGTGTCTTACCAGATAACCGTTGCAATCTTGCGTCTTAGCAGATAACCGTTATTTGCAAGACTCTTACAAGATCTTAGCAGATAACCGTTTTTCGCAAGAATCTTGCAAGATCTTAGCAGATAACCGTCCCAGTTCGTCTAGGGAATCAGAACGCTTGTCGGCTAAATTGCTCATTTTTGACCTGTCGGCTAAACGCCCTGTCGGCCAATTTTCCTAGCACCGTCGTAATCATATGCGTGCCATAATATTTCTTGACTGATTTCTGGTTTTAGACATAGCTCACTTTGATCAAACAAATTCAGGTGGCCAAATAATTAATTCTCTTCATCACTCAATTTTGCCAGACTTTGGTGATAGAGGTAATTGTATCTGATTAATATGTTGAGAGTTGGGCATTTTGACAGTGGGTTATTGAAATTTAGCTTACCACTGATATTCAATCATCACAGTTGAGTAGTTTTGGAATCATGTCTGTTCTCTTCATTTCTGGCACACCTGTTTTTTTTTAGCTCTTAATGCCTCTCAGCAGTTGTTATACGTGTTGCGAACGTTTGAGGGAAGACGGGAGCTGAAAATGTTTTTGCTTGTTTTCCTAATGATGTTGCAGTACCTTCGGCAAAACACTAGAACTTTCAATCTCATTTTTAGTCACTATAAGACAGTCCGAGTTGGATAATCGTTTCGAATGAAAAATCTCAGCGGTTCTTCATTCAAATTGACATTTCAAGGTTCATTTAACGTGAAAAGTGTAACTGAAGACCTGCCAAATTCCACCCAAAACCAATAAAATTAGTTTTCGCATTCAAGGCGTTTCTTAAGGCAACAGTGCTGACAATGAATCGGTTGAGCTGTTTAGACCGATATCGAGTTAGGAAGATTTAACTTTTATGATATCCGCTAATCTAAGGAAATATCACTAAGTCATGGAAAATATTGCTGGTTATAATTGAAATTGATCGAGTTGTAAACTTGGACAAACAAATTTTTTCGAAAAGCTCACAATTTCGTTTAAAATTACATCAAATTATTTAATTAATAGTAATATGTTAATTAGTATTTATGTTTAGTTTATAGTCGAAAACTGCTAATTGCTTTTTCCTAAACTCTTCATTTTTAATGCAATGTCTGATCTTCCGTCACGTGACCCAACATTTATGTTCTTTCGACAAACTGGTACTATCGTGAATTAAAACCAAAAAAAGTTGCTGAACTATTTGAAAAAAAACAATTAAAATTAGAAAATTGTTGCGGTTGCAATTCAGATAATTTTTAGACTATTTAGAACTTTGATCTTTTCACATCACATAAATTCAAAAGGGCAATCTAGTTGAAGCATTGAACAAAAGACTTGATACACTTAATGCATGAACCGCACAGAGCCCTTAAATGCATAAAAAGTTTTTGTGTGAAATATGAAACCAATTGGGAATACTTGAACTGTGTCAAATGAAGTCTGCCTCAATTAAACAAATGAATCCCATGGTTAAATGCCGACAGATAACAAAGACGCCGAACTGAAGTTAAATGGAAACACAAGGAGTGTATAATCAATTTAGGATCAAAAAATCTCGGCCTTAGCAATCCCTTCGCTCTCTAAAACCCATATTTGAAAAACGAAAACTTTTAAAAGTTGTGCATCAGCTTGGTTAAAAATTGTTCAGTTGAGATGAATCAGAAATTTTTGGAAATGATTTGCCTGCTCGTGCCTGCATTTTGTGTCCTCCTGGCCTTGACCGAGGGAAATCCTTTCGCACGCGAAGGTAAGCATGAAATCACCACACGGTTATTCGTTATCCAGAAGTAATCAAAGATGCGAAGCCGAGTTGCTGATTACCGTCTAGAGGGCGATAGCAACCGTCTCATGTGATATTTTCTTTAATCAACTCTTGTAGCGATAAATCTTACCGGCCCAGGGGAGCCTGTGGCATAAGGGATTTTGCGCGGGACTGCTGGATACAAGTCCCAAATGGGTCAGATTTACGAAATAACTTATTATTTATAGGACCAGAGCGTAAAAATATAACAAATTCCAACCAGTATCTGACAATTAGATGACATATGGTACCCTTTTCTGTGATCTTCGACATTAATAAAATCCCCTCCAAGATTATAGCCGCCCCCACAACGATATTATATTCATAGCAATTGAGGGGCTATTTATTATATGAGCACTAAATTGAGGGGGTCTATATTGAAAAGAAACGAAGTTTTTGCTAAGTTAGGTCAGAAAAAAAACAAAACATTCAATGGATGTAGAATCTTATACAACACATACTGATTAACTACTAACTATATATGTTTTACTGAATTAACATTATTTCAATAATTTGGGCCTGCCGTCATTTTTGGCGTCTGATAATTTGTACCCTCAGTTCTCCAAGTTATTATTACATCGGCAAAAATGGAATTTTTTATCGTGATAAAAAAGGATAAAACTCAGCGCATTAGAGGTAAAGTGGTTGATTAAAAAATGCCAAATTACTCAAATCACTGACTCCATTATGTGATTGTAATATTAACAATTAACCAAGGAATAACGATCGGAGCAGGTCACCTGACTCTTGGTGAGTAAAAGAGTTAACTAAAACACCTGCAAGCTTGGAGGTAGCTAGGGAAGGCGTAGTCAGTTAGGATACACAACCAGCGAAATTCCAGGTGTCAAAAAGTAGCTCCAATTTTCTTACTTTTTTCCGCTCTGAGACCAAACAAAATGCAATCCGTTAAACGGAAAAACAATGTCTAGAAGCAATTGTTCGTCTGGCTTCAACATATCAGCTGAATATTAATAGTAAGAACAAAAAGATTTTCATTATTTCAGCCTAACTATAGACCTCAAACTGGATAATTTGATAGAGAATTCTCCCACCAATTGTGATCTATCCCTTCTCAATCCATGTCGTATTTAGTTTTTATCAAGCACTAGTGTTGTAATTAGGGTCTATCGAAAAAAATTCCATCACATCAGAACTAAAATCTGGTGCGACCAGTGGAGCTCAAGCTTACGACCATAAGATTATAGGAACTACTCAAGGGAAAGATCATACGATCAAAATGATTCTCAGAAGCTGTATTGTGACTAAGCTGATCCCAGAGAAGAGTATAAAAGTAACCGTTCTGATATGTATTTCAGGGATAACAATACCGAACGTAATTCAAAGAAAGTTGAGGTCAGAGACAATGAAGACAAAGGTTTCTCTGTAGACAAGAAACAGATTTAGTCGATTAAAACTATAGAATTCTCCAGTGCAAAATAACAGAACAACCATTTTTTATTAATTTGTTTGTTTACGCTTTCAAAGACTGTAATAAACATAACGGATTAGAATCACCAGTTTCTCGATAACACCGAAGCTACGTTTTCCTTAACAATCACGAATTTCATACATAAAATAAAATTCACATATCGATGTTATACTAATTTCAGTTAACGGTGCAAGATTTTAATTGTTAGGTTGAATTCCTTTTCCAAAATCCTTTGACATTTATGGAGAATTTTACACCGAATCAAAAACTTAAGTTTCAGAGAAAAATTGATTTGAATTCAACATCCTTGGAATGCTGTTTTTTACTTTTAAAATACAATGTTTTTTAAAATACAATCAATCGAAGTCACAAGTCGAACAATGAACTTTAAGTTCCATCTGACTATTTCAATAGCTCTCAAAATTTCGAATAAAGTTACCCAATTTTATGTAAAATTGAGACATTTATAATAAAGAGAGCTTTCGCTCATTTTGTAAGAAGAGGAGCTAATCATAAAACATGTGGCAGGAATGATTAAAACACTACCAAAAGTGCTGAAGAACTGAAGGCATTTATGACATCTGGGAATAATCAAACATTTATTACAAGTCTTAGTTCGCTCAAGATTCCGCTAAAAATCTCCTTGAACTTAGTAAATCGTTTTTCGATTTTATAAAAACTGAAGCTGCTTTTCAAATCACAGATAATGCTGGCATTTAAATTTGAGAAATTAAAAATACTAAGAGGTTTCGATCATTTTGCAGGAAAAGAAAGGAGTTACCAGCAACATTAAACAAACCTTGTGATTGTTGGTTGAGTAAAAATAAACAAATTTTCTTCAGAACCTATTTCAATCAGATCTTCCATGTGACTGAAACGATTGAAAAAAATTTGTTGAGTTTTTAAAATCAACAAGTAGTCGAAAAGATCAAACAAATTAGGGGGAAACTCAGAAAAGAACACAAAAAGCGTTTGATGAACACCAGTTAGAAGTGGACTCTATTCAAGATTTAAAAGACTTAATACCAATAGCAACGTTAGAAATTTTAATTCAATTTTCTCAAATACAACACGAAAAACTGGAATTTTTTTAGAAAACGAGACCGCAAAATTTACAAAAACTGGATACTGGCCACGCAGAATTTAACGATGAACCGCTACTAGGTCGACCAAAATTTTTGCCTTAGACGTCCACTCTCAACACAAGTAAGACATTCAAAAATCAAACAAAAATCAAAGCAAATCTTTCAAGTACAATTTTTAACAAAATTGAACCTACGTAAACAAAGATCATCTTGAGTATCGTTACACTAATAAAAAAAACTAGAAAATTTATTAAAACAGAGCCGTAAAATCAAAAAATGGTCGAGAAATAGGAGACAATATTGAAATGGGATTGCCGTTTTTCTGTCCTATAGTTATCATCCTTATAGTGAAACTGGTAACAAAGTCCACACATCTAAACTCAATGAGTGACTTGAACAGATACATAGGACCTCTATGTCCAATAGGTTCACTACTAACTAAACAAGTTCTGCTAACACAGATCACACACCCCTACTGTCTCAATGAGGACGTAGAACAAAATTGGAGCATCAATTTTTTGTCACAAATCCAAACATTAAAAAATCTCAAAGACAAATAGCAATTAAAACATTAGAATAGATTCAAAAACATTTTTGACAAATCAAACAACGAGGGAGCAAAAGTTCCATCTGAATATTTCAATAGCTCTCAAAATTTCAAATCAAAATTACCCAATTTTATGTAAAATTGAGACATTTTTAATAAAGAGAGCTTCCGCTCATTTTGTAAGAAGAGGAGCTAATCATAAAACATGTGGCAGGAACGATTAAAACACTACCAAAAGTGTTGAAGAACTGAAGGCCTTTATGACATCTGGGAATAATCAAACATTTATTGCAAGTCTTAGTTCGCTCTAGATTCCGTTAAAAATCGCCTTGAACTTAGTAAATCGTTTTACGATTTTATAAAAATTGAAGCTGCTTTTCAAATCACAGATAATGCTGGCAATTAAATTTGAGAAATTTAAAAAGAAGAGGTTTCGATCATTTTGCAGGAAAAGAAAGGAGTTACCAGCAACATTAAACAAACCTTTTGATTGTCGAGTAAATATAAAAAAATTTTCATCAGAACCTATTTCAATCAGATCTTCCGTGTGACTGAAACGATTGAAAAAAAATTTGTTGAGTTTTTAATATCAACAAGTAGTCGAAAAGATCAAACAAATTAGGGGGAAACTCAGAAAAGAACACAAAAAGCGTTTGATGAACACCAGTTAGAAGTGGACTCTATTCAAGATTTAAAAGACTTATTACCAATAGCAACGTTAGAAATTTAGATTAAATTTTCTCAAATACAACACGAAAAACTGGAATTTTTTTTAGAAAACGAGACCGCAGAATTTACAAAAACTGGATACTGGCCACGCAGAATTTAACGATGAACCGCTACTAGGTTGACCAAAATTTTCGCCTTAGACGTCCACTCTCAACACAAGAAGGACATTCAAAAATCAAAGCAAATCTTTCAAGTATAATTTCTAACAAAATTGAACCTACGTAAACAAAGATCATCTTGAGTATCGTTACACTAATAACAAAAACTAGAAAATTTATTAAAACAGAGCCGTAAAATCAAAAAATGGTCGAGAAATAGGAGAAAATATTGAAATGGGATTGCCGTTTTTCTGTCCTATAGTTATCATCCTTATAGGAAGCATAGTGAAACTGGTAACAAACTCCACACACCTAAACTCAATGAGTGACGTGAACAGATACATAGGACTTCTATATCCAGTAGGCTCACTACTAACTAAACAAGTTCTGCTAACACAGATCACACACCCTTACTGCCTCAAAAAGGACGTAGAACAAAATTAGAGCATCAATTTTTTGTCACAAATCCAAACACTAAAAAATCTCAAAGACAAATACCAATTAAAACATTAGAATAGATTCAAAAACATTTTTGACAAATCAAACAACGAGGGAGGAAAAGAAGTTTGTATTACACTATTCTGAAACAAACGTTTCAGGGAGCCAACCATTTGAGTTTTGAAAAAACTTTTAATTTTTTCAAACAAACTATAAACCTAGCGGTCGAATTTTTTCAACTTCCGACATCTCAGGATTCTTCCTAAAAGAAAATGTCATAAGCCACTATCGTAGCAAGGTTCCTCTAAAAGAACCAATTCTAAGCGATTTGTCATTGACGTTTGATGTTAATTAAAACAAAAAAATGAGCAGTTTGAATGAAGTTCTGCAAGAGCTGGCAAAGCTTAGCTGAATTTTGTATGGTTGCCAGATTTAGAAACAGATGTCATGAGACTTGAGAAAGAAATTCAGGCAAGCAAAGCAAGCTGTAACCAAATAGGAAGTTTTTGCCTAGCAGCAATAGTTTGCTAGAAAAACGAAATTTCAAATGGAAAAGAGCTTTTTGAAAAACTATCAAATTTTTCTAGACATGCGTTAACCATAACACTATTAAGCGAGGAACAATTCAATGACCTAGTTATTCAAACTTTTATACAACTAATTGATTCAGAAGAAAGGGATAAGAATTAACAATGAAGAACCTTGAGAGCATACTTGAACAACTTTTAAAAACATTGCTCGCTTGGAAACATTTTATGAATTAAACGGGCAACTGAGGATCAGAATCAGCGCGTCATTATTTCTCTTCCTAATTGCAGCTCACTAGAATCAGGAAAATTGTCGAACTTGCGCACCGAGATTCAGTCTCTGGGCTACAGAAAAAGAGAAAATTTTGTCAAGCATCAAACACTTTTTCTAATGGCCCGGTTTGTACAAATGGTTTTCTCACCTAATTGCCAGTTGTTTAGACTGTTAAAAATTAAACAAAACGCAGTGACTTAAACGAAGCAACACTAGAAAAATGGAGAGAAATTATACCAATCCCCATTTTATACTGTACATATAGATCTAAAGTTCTCACAAATCCAACTTCAAACAGAAAAAAAACAAGGTTTTGTAGTAAATGATTCCTTTTTTCGCTATATTCAAGTGTATGCAGTTTCATCAACATCAGCGAGACAATATCAGCTCTTGAAAAGGTTTCTTACTTTTTATAGTATCTCATCTCCTAAAAACCCTATACGTGAAATATATCCACTGGTCAATATTCACTTAAAAACCAGTTCAGCATACAGCTCCTTCCTCTTTTAAAATGGATAGGAATAATTAAATAGATTTAATGGATGTTAAACCCTATGTTAAATGGAATAACTCGACCCGTGGACCTGGAGAAACTGATCTACCCCCTGTCGAGTGCAATAGATTTGAAATTGACTTTCTGCTTAATCTGCTATTCTAGATATCCCTTGGTGTTCAAATTAGTCGGCTATAATGTTGACATTTCTTCGCAACAACTCGTGATTTGTTTGTGTTTTCTTGGGGGAGTGTGTTGGATTTGATATAGTTTGCAATTTCAAAGCATTTTGAAGCAATTTCTTTACGTGTTGGTGGGAGGGGGGCTTTAACTGTTATGAGGGACAGTGATGCGATTTAAATTTTTGTTCCGACCCCTCTTGAGGGGGGGGGGAGGAACTATATACTATATACTCAAATGGGTTTTTTTTTGTTCAGACAATTTTGGCCGATCATATATTCATCGTAGGGAAATGTGAGTGGTATCATTAAAAAGCTCGTCCAGCGTAGAATTCGAAACTAAATTTTTTTTGAGTTGTTATGAGTTATCCAGGATTGAAGTTTTGTGTGAAAACAAAACTTTGGCTTGATTTTGTTCACTTTTAGTGTAATTTTTCTTCAAATTAAGATTTTTTTTATTAAAATATTAATTCAAAATTACATTTCATGCCAAAAAATGAGTACAATTTTGAGTTCCTAATAGAAGAAAGGCGATAAAAAAGATTATTTCTGGTTCCAGAGGATTGTTTACTAGATAAAATTTGAATTCTATTTTAGAGCTCTTTTTTAGAAAACTTTTCATATTTTGTTTTCTTGGGTCACCTAGAGACTGGTCATTTTTCATATCTAGGTTCCGTTAATGAAAAACTTGATTTACAATCGATTGAGGCCCAATGAACAAAAAAAATTGTTTTCAAGGAATCGCTCGTGTTTTTTGTTTGGCTTCGACTCAGTGTTTTTGTAATTCTAAATGTAATTTTGGTTTTCTTTTTGAAGTTTTACTAAACTTCTTGTGCCTATGGCATAGTCTCTTCAGCAAACATCGCAATAGTTTTCGTAGTGAGCATTAATTGAACCTTTAAATTCTTAAAGTCTTAAAAGCCATTAAATGAGCTAATGGCTTTTAAGACTTCAAAAAAATTTTCGAGAAATTTTTTTAACATTAACCAATGTTAAGTTTTTATCGTCAATTGTGAGTCAATCTCAGTAAGGACAGGACCCCTTCTTTCTATTGCCACCAAAATTGATCTGCTTAGCGGTTTTATCTTCTAACTGTTTGTTATATAAGTTCAAAGCATAAATATTTTTAAAATTCTTATAAAGTTTTTGGATATTTTCTTTTTATCCACCTGAAAATTTATCACATTATCCTGATATTCATACCTCCCATTGCCCTAGAAAAGATTTTTAATGGATCATGGACGAAACATTTACAGAAAAGCTTATGAATTAAATGGCTTTGACACTTTCTTCTCGTACTTTTCTACTGATTTTTTGGTTTTTGTCTGTGTTTGTTGTTGCTTCCATAGTCGTAAGACTTATTGCTATATCATATTGATCACCTATGCGTTACAGATACTCCTGTTTTTCCATTGAAACATATGCTTCATCTGAGCGCATTTATTAACTTCCGTTTAAAGCTATTGAAATTAATGGCTGTTAAGAATATAAAAGTAATTTTTGGTAATTTTTTTGAAAGTTAACCGATCGTAAATTCTTTTTGTGAATTGTAAGTCACTCTCAGTAACAAACGGACCCCTTCTTTTCTAAATCAATCAGAATTAATCTAAATAGCTGTTTTTTCTTCTAACTATTGGTGTTATGATTTCGATGCAAGAGTTTTCATACTTTTTTTTTAATTTTTGTACATTTTTCGTAATTTTGGTTCCCTTTGGATCTTGACACATTATTCCAATACTGATAGTTGCTCTAGTTTAGTGTTGGCGCTCATTAGATCATATATAAAGTGGTCAGAGAAAAACTGACTGTTTAAATGGCTTTAACATTTTCTTCCCGCTTTTTCTACTTAATTTTTGGTTTTTGACTGTATTTGTTGTTAACTTCATAATGAATGACTCACTGTAATGTCCTAATGGTGACTTGTCAATTACAAACATCCTTGTTGTCGTATCAAGGCGACACTTAGCGTATTTATTAGCTTCCGTTTAAAGCTGTCGAATTCAATGGCACTGATAAAGTGGTTTTCTCAAAAATTTCATGGTATTAATGTACTTGTTCAGGTTTGTTGATTTGTTAAGAGTCAATTTGCTAGGAAGAAAAATCTCATTGCTTTTAAAAGGTTTTATTAAAGTATATAAAAATATTTTTTGAAAAGTTCTTTTTTCAATGGCTTCGACACTTTTCTCGCTCATTTTTTTTTGAATTTGCTGCATTTGCTTTTTTTATTCTTTTGGTAGCCGCAAATTGCTGACCGGTCCCATAAATCTTTAAATGAGGATTGAATGTATGATTTTACACCAAGCAGACGACTTATTGCGGTTAGTCTTAAAGTTTATGATATTATACATTTTTAAGCTTTTTTAGGATTTTTGAATTTTTTCAGTTTTTGTCATCCGTTTCGTCAATTTGTAACTTATTTCATCATTGAGAGGTCCCTTACAATTCCGTGTTTTTTATAATATAACATGTTTACTAATATTATGACCTAACTGATGTTTTGTTTGTTTTAAAATATACGTTTTAATAAAATGTTTTTAGGAGTCGTGCATTTTTCTTTCCTTTTCTTTTCCTTTAGCACAATCGCGTAATAACAGATCCCAATGATTTTCAAATGCGGTACAGTTGAACAATTTTATGGATTCAGTATAATTTTAGCTGAATTATTATAAATATAAAATGAAATAAAATTACATAAAATTCAGATAATAGGTAATGATTTTAATGGCTTCACTAATTTTTGTTTTCGCAATGTTTGTAGTTTGTTGTTCCTAATTTTTTGAGTTTTTCTCCATCTTTAGTCCGTTCCTATGGCTTAATCTAACCAAAGACGGGTCCTGTTTGTTTTATGTGAATTATTAGTAAATTTATCAAGAATAATTTCATTAAAAGCTAATTATTTTTAGGACTTGTTTTAGGACTTTAAGATATTTGGTTTAAAAATGTTGATCGATTTTTGAATTTCGCCTCATTATTTCTTTTTTTGTCGACTTGTTACCTAGTCTCATTATAGAAAAATTCCAACTGATGTGTATTTAGAAAAAAAGTAAGTTTGTGTAGTTAGGGTTTTGTCTGATTGCAATTTGACGTTGTTACTAGGTGCTTTTAAATTAGGATATTGAGTTTTTGCCGTAAATTGTTTTGTTTTTGCTTTTTTTGTTGTTGTTTTTTGTCTTAGTCTTTTCAATGGTAAATCTCGTTGTAATGGGGCATGGTATTATAGAATTCAATTGATAGTTTGGTTGTCTAACCTTTTTTTCATACTCAAACATCTATTTTTGATTATCACTTTGCAAAAGAAAGTCAAAAGACAGTTAAGTCAAAGATATAGATTAGCGGGGGTCGGAACATCATGTACAAACGCACATTAACGAGCCTCCTTGTTAATTTTGTTGTAAATTTCAGTTCTACGCTTAGGTCTTTTGTGGTACGACACTAATCTTTGTAGAATGCTAAATTGCGACTGTAGAAATATAAGACGGCCTATAATATATATGATCTCCAAATTCTCTTAAATATTGGAACAATTATAGGTTATGTACTTTTGCCTGATAGAATCTGTCAATGTGAGGAGACAATCGTCCAATGAGAGTGTCGACAACTCTGAGATTAGCAGCCTCATCAATGAAATCTCCAATATGATCGGGAATGGAGAAGTTGAGATCGAGGGATCTGAAGCTGAAGATGGAAATGATGACCTAAATACCGGTTCCCAGGCTACACCTGTAACCTCGACGCAAGAACCAGCTTCGGGGGACATTAACTATAATCAAGGGACTCCATTGACTACCATCCACCAAGCAACATACAAAGCTTATCATAAACCAGCATTCGCCACATCCTATCATCAACCGGCCATCTCAACCTCATATTACCAGCCAGCGGTGACCGCAACCTACCACCACTCTCCAGCACCCTTTCAATTCACTCATTTCCCAGCAGCACTCCCAACTGGATTTGGATACCAATCAATACCCTATGGATACAAGATGGTGGAACCCGATCCGGCTGCTACCCACGTCAAGTACCAGAACGGAGATGCAAAACCAGCGGCACCCGCATCAAAAACGGTAACTAAAAAGAATCATGTCGTCATCACCCAGGTTGAACTCATCATAGCAAAATTTAGCCTCTTTTTAAGCGTCACTGAAAAATCACAGAGAACGCACAGATCTTAAACTCACAGATACAAAAAAATTTAAACTCCACAAGTGGAGTAAAGTTTCTTTGGAACTTTTAAAAAAATAAAACTGAAAACTCTAAAAGAGCTTTGAAACCTCCAAAATTTCCCAATAAATGGAACTTCTGCAGAGACGGCAGTGTAATAAAGAAAGGAGAAATTCATGTCCCATTTACTATATATTTCAAATATCAAGTCAAACATTTTTATTAACCCATAAGTTTGCGGTATACCCAATGGGTAGGAAGAACATTAAGCTGGGTTAAGCCTAATCAACATTGTCACCTTGTTATATAAACTCCTCAATATAGTCATTTTCATTTACCAAGTCAAACATTTTTTAGTAATAGCATTTGTTTACTAAAAAAACAGGTGAAATGTTTTTTCGCACGGAAAAAGGTTTGTCATAGTCTGTTATGAGACTGGACTAGTGGTTGATAAAGCTACGCTCTATACCTCAGACTGAATTCCCGGATCGAAACAGTTTTTGGTGAGATCATCTTTGAACATACACTGAGGCGTTTTGCTCTTTGCAGCGTGCAAGAAAAAAACGAGCAAATCTAAGTCTGGACAATAATTCTGACCAGAATCTATTTGGGTCTTGGATGTTCTGATCAGAATTCATTTTGTTCTGAGATGATCTAATCAGAATTCATTATGTCCAGGAACGATTTAATCCACAGAAAATAATAGGTTTTGGTAATTATATCTCCATCATCGAACAGAAAAGTTCCTACTGTAATTGCAAAAATATGTTCTTAGAGAGCTGAACTTCCCAAGAACGTGCACATAAATGTGGATGCAAAGCTTGACTTTAAGAACGTTCCAGACCTCCCAGTTGCTCTTATGCCAGCTCCTGCTAATGTTGCTACAACTGCTGTCCCACTTGTTTCTGCCACAACTGCGGCCGCACAAGTGGCTAACGGGACAACAGCATCGGCAGCATCCGCATCAACAACAGCTTCTACAGGTACTAATTTTAATCATGGTAATTAAACTGACTTGGCTCTCGACATAAGAGAGTGACTTTGCTCACTAATAACAGTCAATTACACAAATATGATCAATTAACTGGATATAGAATTCAGAAATTAGTAATTTAAGTTATGAAATGGAAGTTAACCTTTTCTGGTAATAATGCATTGGTGATTTCTCAACAAAATATAATGGGTCATTTGTTCGCATGAAAACTTTCAGTTGGTTTATTAATGACGTACTTGTTCACACCCAAGCGAGCTTGACAATTGCATCAAAAGATTAAAAATTAGAATCTTACAAAACATTTTAAATCTATGTGGCATTCTTTCGTTTATTGGATTGATCAGGGCATGACAAAAAATTGCAGATACTTTTTGATTTCGAATTGGAAAAAATCAGGAAACGATTTAAATATGGTTTTTAAAATTCGATAGATAATCAAATTTTATCCGTAGTGTGAAATAATATGAAAAATACAGTTTTATAAGAACTTTACCCCAGAATGTTATTGAAGGTGACGTTAAAATTATGTGCTGAGTGCTGTTGGAAAAAATAGGAGAAGAAAGATCAAATCGTTTTATGGATCAATATAACATCCTTTTTCCTGACAACTGAGGTTTGTACCGTTTGATTCCTTCTGTTGGCTTAAATGATCTTTTAAAGTTTTAAACAGAACAGTACTCCAAAAATCGCTTCCCGCATTTTTTTCTTTTTCAAAATCAAATTGTCGTCAGAAACAAATCATTTAATCTTATGTTTACATTTTTATTAAAGTTACTTCTCGAATTTTTCATTTTTTTTTTTACATTTATCAAGTTTTACCTATACATTACTTTTTTCCCGATAACAATCGACCAAAAATTCTTTGCCCCTTGAAAACTTAAAATAAGTTGAATTGGTCAAATGCACTCAACTCATCCTTTTTACTTTTTTAAAGAAAAGAATTGTTATTGGCAGGAAATGAAAAACATATGTCAATTTTAATAGAAAAAAATTGTTTCCAGGGGCTACTTCAATGAAAATCATACTCATGCTTTATATTCAAATGAAAAAAGAGAAGAATTGTTTCTGTTCCTCATTTGATAACAAAAACAAAATCTGTCCTCTAAAAATTTTCCCCATTTTTAGAAAATTTCAAAAAAACTTAACTAACTGTCAAATTAACTTTTTTGTTTTTTATCAAACCACCCGTCTAACTGACATTATTGAGATATGCAAACGATTTTCCGCTGTTGTAGGCATACATCTACGTTCATTCTCGTCAAAAGTGTAAGTAAGTTCTAAAAGTAAAAATGATCAATTGGACAGAAAAAAAGTAAACTTAATTGGTGAACAAGGAGGCTCGGTAATGTGCGACCGCACATAAGTTTCCGACCCCGCTCATCCACAATTTTGGCATAATTGTCTACCGAATGAGGAAGTGATACAAAAACTCAAAATTTATTTTGGAACTCAGAGAAACCAAAGAAAACCCAAAAAACCAATTTTTTTGCAAAAAAAATAATGTATAATCGAAAACATAGCTCCCAAAGCAAATAACTTAGTGGAGTAAAAAATGATGCACTAGATTGACGAGATGTGCCATATTTTGGCCCTTAAAACTACGTTAAGTAGAGCTTTTTCCAAACACCAATAATGTTATATGCGGCTTTTTTTCTGATGAGACAAGGTAACAATTAGACAAAAAAGAAAAAAGCGCAAAATAAGTAATAGTTTTCATTTTTTTCTCGGAATAAAATTACTTATAAAGCTATGGAAGCCATTAATAACAAAAAAAAGAATTAATCAAGTTTGTGTTTTTCGTCCAAACGAAGCTCTTGAGACCTGCAATTATCCAGAATATGTCTTGGATCTACAAAAAGAACGTCAAGTTTGACAAAAATCAATCAATTTAATTTTGTGAAAAACCGCCGGAGTCGAAGACAGTAAGCTCATAACAAGTTTTTTCAAAATATTAGATCTTATGACACCAATCGTTTTTGACACTTTCTTTGACATCAATAATGTCATATTTGACCGGTAAATAAAGGAACTAGGTAACAAAAAGACAATAAAAAGATAAAAATTGCGAAGCTAGAAAGTTTTTTATTTAGGAAAACAATTGGTATCAAAATCATGAAAGCCATCAACTATCTAAAAACATCAAAAACTCGGCTCCTCTATTTTTCCATGAAAACTCAATGAAAGTTTTCATTAAACAGAACAGACAAAACTTAAAAAATCAACTAAATTCTTCAAGAGGAAGTGTCCAAGCCGTTAAAACGATGATCTATATCTTTCAAGACTTTTTCATTTGTTCAATTGCATTTTTTTTGAACGGCAATACTGTGAAAGGAGAAGGGTCTGTAATTTGATAATGTGATAAAACTATAAAACGTGAAAAATGGGCAACTAACTAAATTTAAAATAGAAAACTGATATCTACTAATATTAAATCCCGATAACAATAACTCAAGGCTGAGAACTGCAGTAGATATTAATTTTTAAATCAGTAGAAAGAAGAAGCATTCTTTCTTTGCTGAGACTAAGCTACAAATTGAACAAATACGGAAAAAATTAGGGGAAAAGTTCTTTAAGCCATTCTTTTTTTTTTTAAAAATTCAATTATTTTTAAAGGTCAGAACGACCATCAGCTTTCATACAAAAAAAGTAAATCCACTGGCTTGGAGCTTCTTAGGATTTGAATGAAGCTCCTCCTGAGCTTTGATTTGAATGTTCTGTTCTTTAATTAATATAAAAAACTCTTTTTTTATAAAAAAAAATGACCGATTGATTACAATCCGAACTCTTTTCGGATTGTATTAGTCCAAGATTGTTGAAATCTAGCCCCTCTTATGGTTTTCGTCCATAAAGATTACCTAATTGTCCGAGTGTTATAGATAAAGACAATTTGTTATTTTACAACTAAAAAAAACGCTAAATTCTGCAGGTTTGACAATCAACGAGAAAAGTTTGCAAAAAACGGCAAAGTTTCAATTACTGGGCACTCTCAACAGAAGTTGAAGTAGGAATCTTTCCGAGTCTAAAAATTGTATTAAGGTTTTTTTGGGATTGTAACTCCGACAAATTTAATCAAAAGGGTCTAAAGAAGCTTATTTCGTATTGTTATTTACAAAAAAAGCTGAATTTTTAAATATAAATCAAAAATTTTGAAAAAAAATTTAAATTACAATCATTAATAATACTATTCTGTCTTGAAAAATAAAATCAACAACACTATTCTTAAAAATTTTAACAACTTTTAGCAAAATTAACAAAAATTTAGGCAAAAATTCCTGAAAATGTGAATAAAGAACTGAATTCAAGCTACTTTTCTCAGAAGTTGAAACCTCGATAACTCCCTGTAGAAAACGAAAATAGAAAAAATCTTTTAGGTCCTTATTCTACAATGGAGAAGCTTTCTAATGATAACAGTCTCAACTCTCTAAGATAAATATATCGATCGGCGAAAATTGTCTGAACAAAAAAAAAACATAGCAGGACAATTCCTGACGTACAATTCAAAAAATCTTCATTGACTAAATAGAAAACTAGACCTAAAACGGACTGTGAATGGAATGGGAAAACCATATTGAAAAAAAATCGCATCCAAAAAATCGAAAAAACAGTGAAAATCAAAGTGAAATTGCCGCATTTGAACGAAAAACCACTAACGAGAAAGCGAATTTTTTTCAAACGCCTTTTTCTCACTCTACTTTAATTTTAAAGCAAAAACAATTCAAGCCGCAAACACACTCGCTTTTTCGTTCCACTACCTGTTTCGGCGTGACCAAAATGACTACTCCAATTTTACTTCAAAAATCATGAAAATGTGTGAACAGATCTTTAAAAAAAATAGCAGGACAAGTCCTGTCGTACAATTCAAAGAATTTTCATTGACTAGAGAAAAAACTTGACCAAGAACGAACTATGAGTGAATTGGGAAAATCATTTCTACAAAAACGTCAAAAAGAAAAAAAAACAGAAAATCAGTGTCGAAATTCCGCATGTGCGCAAAAAACCACTCTCGAGAAATGAAATTTTGGTTCAAACAAAAAACTAGGCGTAGAATGAACATTGATACATTGGAAAACCATTTAGAAAGAAATTCGATCAAAAAATTGAAAAAAACAGTAAAAATCAAAGTGAAATTGCCGTATGCGAACAAAAATCCACCACGAGAGAACGAATTTTTGTGTTCAAACATCGTTTTCTCACTCTACTTTAATTTTAGAGCAGAAAAAATTCACGCCGCAAACACACTCGCTTTTTCGTACCACTTCCTCCTCTTTCGGCGTCACCAAAATCACTACTCCAATTTGACTTCAAAAATCATGAAATTGTGTGAACAGATCTTTAAAAAAAATAGCAGGACAAGTCCTGTCGTGCAGTTCAAAGAATTTTCATTGATTAAAGAAAAAACTTGACCTAGAACGAACTATGAGTGAATTGGGAAAATCATTTCTACAAATACGTCAAAAAAGAAAACAAAACAGAAAATCAATATCGAAATGCCGCATGTGCGAAAAAAAACCACTATCGAGAAATGAAATTTTGGTTCGAACAAAAAACTAGGCGTAGAATGAACATTGATACATTGGAAAACCATTTAGAAAAAAAATTCAATCAAAAAATTGAAAGAAAACAGTAAAAATCAAAGTGAAATTGCCGTATGCGAACAAAAATCCACCAGCGAGAGAACGAATTTTTGTGTTCAAACATCGTTTTCTCACTCTACATTAATTTTAGAGCAGAAAAAATTCACGCCGCAAACACACTCGCTTTTTCGTACCACTTCCTCCTCTTTTGGCGTCACCAAAATCACTACTCCAATTTGACTTCAAAAATCATGAAAATGTGTGAACAGATCTTTAAAAAAATAGCAGGACAAGTCCTGTCGTGCAGTTCAAAGAATTTTCATTGACTAAAAAAAAACTTGACCTAGAACGAACTATGAGTGAATTGGGAAAATCATTTCTACAAATACGTCAAAAAAGAAAACAAAACAGAAAATCAATATCGAAATGCCGCATGTGCGAAAAAAAAACCACTATCGAGAAATGAAATTTTGGTTCAAACAAAAACTAGGCGTAGAATGAACATTGATACATTGGAAAACCATTTAGATACAAAATTCGATCAAAAATTTGAAAAAAAATAGTAAAAATCAAAATGAAATTGTCGTATGTGAACAAAAAATGCACCAGCGAGAAAACGAATTTTTGTGTTCAAACATCGTTTTCTCTCTCTACTTTATTTTTAGAGCAGAAAAAATTCACGCCGCAAACACATTCGCTTTTTCGTTCAACTTCCTCTTTCGGCGTGACCAAAATGAATACTTCAATTTGACTTCAAAAATCATGAAAATGTGTGAACAGATCTTTAAAAAAATAGCAGGACAAGTCCTGTCGTAAATTTCAAAGAATTTTCATTGACTAAAGAAAAAACTTGACCTAGAACGAACTATGAGTGAATTGGGAAAGTCATTTCTACAAAAACGTCAAAAAGAAAAAAAAACAGAAAATCAGTGTCGAAATTCTGCATGTGCGCAAAAAACCACTCTCGAGAAATGAAATTTTGGTTAAAACAAAAAACTAGGCGTAGAATGAACATTGATACATTGGAAAACCAATTAGATACAAAATTCGTTCAAAAATTTGAAAAAAACAGTAAAAATCAAAATGAAATTGTCGTATGTGAACAAAAAATGCACCAGCGAGAAAACGAATTTTTGTGTTCAAACATCGTTTTCTCTCTCTACTTTATTTTTATAGCAGAAAAATTTCACGCCGCAAACACATTCGCTTTTTCGTTCCACTTCCTCTTTCGGCGTGACCAAAATGACTACTTCAATTTGACTTCAAAAATCATGAAAATGTGTGAACAGATCTTTAAAAAAAATAGCAGGACAAGTCCTGTCGTACAATTCAAAGAATTTTCATTGACTAAAGAAAAAACTTGACCTAGAACGAACTATGAGTGAATTGGGAAAGTCATTTCTACAAAAACGTCAAAAAAACAGAAAATCAGTGTCGAAATGCCGCATGTGCGCAAAAAACCACTGTCGAGAAATGAAATTTTGGTTCAAACAAAAAACTAGGCGTAGAATGAACACTGGTACATTGGAAAACCATTTAGAAAAGAATTCGATCAAAAAATTGAAAAAAAACAGTAAAATTCAAAGTGAAATTGCCGTATGTGAACAAAAAAACCACCAACGAGAAAAAGAATTTTTGTGTTCAAACATCGTTTTCTCACTCTACTGTAAAATTAGAGCGCAAAAATTTCACGCCGCAAAACCACTCGCTTTTTCGCTCCAATTCCTGTTTCGGCGTGACCAAAATCACTACTCCAAATTGACATCCAAAATCATCAAAATTTGTGAACAGATCTTAAAAAAAGTCAGCGCCCCAATACAATTCAAATTCTTTGAATGGTAAAAAACCCCATTTTAGTATATAGTTCACCCCCCTCAAGAGGGGTCGAAACAATAATTGCATAAATCTATCAAAGTTTACAAATTGCCTATTGAAACAGCATGTGCTGATTATCACTTTCCCAATAACTCAGCTCTTTCGAAAATACGGTATCTCAGCTAACCGTAAGTAATTTTCAACTCGAAAAAAAAACAGGTGTTAGATTAAATGCATTGATATGTCTGCAAATGTTGAAAAATTATTGGTTAAAACTCCAGGCAAGGAAAACGCAGAAACTAAATACAATAGACACTAAATATGGGGTTAAAATTTCAATGAAGGATTATGTGGATATTTCAAAGCGCAATTAAATTTTTCCAATCGAGGAAAATGCTGACCAATAAGTCTGGCTTTGAAAAATTTTAACTTAATTTTGCTTGCTCTAACTAATTTCCAACCTTGCTGGCTTGCTTTTAGCCATGAATTTGTTGCCCCAAAAAAGTGACAGGTGAGAGTTTATAAAAAATTCATTTTTAAACCAAAATTGGCAAACATGCCTTTTCTGCTGTTTGATTACATAAAACAGTATTTCTTCTTTTGCTCAGACAGCCGGGTTTCTTTTGTTAACGTAGGTTTTACAGGAGGGACAAGCTTTTACCGAACAATGAGAAGTAAACAGCTGAAATTAGTCATCTGACACTTTGACTACGTGAAAGAATGGATCGAGGAATGCAAACTAAAATTTGTTTAGTTCTCGTATGCTAGTAGCGAAGACGGCAGCTAAATACCCCCGTGTATAGTCATGAAACAGAAAATAGAATTATAAAAGAACGCGAATTCGAACGTTTTACATCAACATTTTCATTATGAACAAGATTGATTAGATTCGTTTCGTTATTAAGACGACCACAAAGTTCTAATTATCTCCAGCAACTAGTACCAAATTGGAATTTCTCTAGCTCTCCGTCCAAAAATTCTATTTATTCTAATACTGGAATTTAAGTATTGTTACACTTAAATCCATCAGGTTTTTCACATGCAAGACACAAAAGTATTGGGTTGTTGAAAAAAATTCTTAACAGTTTTCTTGGGATTGATTGCTTACAACTAGAAAAATGGACAGTTATGTCCCAGAGGCAAACGCATTTGTTCTGTTCAGTCAAAACAATACCCAAATTTCCGTCTGATCGATACTCACATTTGGGTAAGGTCGGTATAGATCCCCATTTCTACAATCCAAGTCGGTCTGTCAATACCTGCCTTGGGTCACGGACTACATTCTGGACAACGAAGAGTTCTTAATCATAATCGACACTTATCACATAAATTACCAACCAAAACAGCAAAACCGACAATGACCTAGAGTTGCCAACAAAAACCAACAAAACCGACAAAAACTGACCAAAAAGGACGCTTTCTTAATTAATGAGCACTCTCAACAGAAGTTGAAGTAGGAATCTTTCCGAGTCTACAAAGATTGTATTAAGGTTTTTTGGGGTTGTAACTCCGACAAATTTAATCAAAAGGGACTAAAAAAGCTTATTTTGTGCTGTTTTTTATATAAAAAAGCTGAATTTTTAAATATTAATAAAAAAATTTTGAAAAAAAATAAATTACAATCATTAATAATAATATTCTGTCTTTAAAAATAAAATCAACAACACTATTTTTCAAAAATTTAACAAATTTTAGCAAAATTAACGAAAAATTAGGCAAAAATTCTGGAAAATGTGAATAAAGAACGGAATTCAACCTATTTTTCTCAGAAGTTTAAATCTCGATAACTCCCTGTAAAAAACGAAAATATAAAAAATCTTTTAGGTGCTTCTTCTACGCTGGACAAGCTTTCTAATGATAAGAGTCTCAACTCTCCAAGATAAATATATCGATCGGCGAAAATTCTCTGAACAAAAAAAAACATAGCAGGACAATTCCTGACGTACAATTCAAAAAATTTTCATGGACTAAATAGAAAACTAGGTCTAGAACGGACTATGAATGGAATGGGAAAACCATATTGAAAAAATATCGTATCAAAAAAATCGAAAAAAAGTGAAAATCAAAATGAAATTGCTGCATGTGAACAAAAAACCACGAGCCAGAAAGCGATTTTTTTTCAAACACCATTTTCTCACTCTACTTTTATTTTAAAGCAAAAAAAAAATTCACGCCGCAAACACACTCGCTTTTTCGTTCCACTTCCTCTCTCGGCGTGACCAAAATCACTACTCCAATTTGACTTCAAAAATCATGAAAATGTGTGAACAGATCTTTAAAAAAAATAGCAGGACAAGTCCTGTCGTACAATTCAAAGAATTTTCATTGACTAGAGAAAACTCGACCTAGAACGAACTATGAGTGAATTGGGAAAATCATTTCTACAAAAACGTCAAAAAGAAAAAAAACAGAAAATCAGTGTCGAAATTCTGCATGTGCGCAAAAAACCACTCTCGAGAAATGAAATTTTGGTTCAAACAAAAAACTAGGCGTAGAATGAACATTGATACATTGGAAAACCATTTAGAAAGAAATTCGATCAAAAAATTGAAAAAAACAGTAAAAATCAAAGTGAAATTGCCGTATGTGAACAAAAAAACCGAATATTTGTGTTCAAACATCGTGTTCTGACTCTACTATAAAATTAGAGCGCAAAAATTTCACGCCGCAAAACCACTCGCTTTTTCGCTCCACTTCCTGTTTCGGCATGACCAAAATCACTACTCCAAATTGACATCCAAAATCATGAAAATGTGTGAACAGATCTTAAAAAAAGTCAGCGCTCCAATACAATTCAAATTCTTTGAATGGTAAAAAACCCCATTTGAGTATATAGTTCCTCTCCCCTCAAGAGGGGTCGAAACAATAATTGCATAAATCTATCAAAGTTTACAAACTGCCTATTAAAACAGTATGTGCTGATTATCACTTTCCCAATAACTCAGCTCTTTCGAAATTACGGTATCTCAACTAACCATAAGTAATTTTTAACTCGAAACAAAAAAAACAGGTGTTAGATTAAATGCATTGATTTGTCTGCAAATGTTGTAAAATTATTGGTTAAAACTCCAGGCAAGGAAAACGCAGAAACTAAATACAATAGACACTAAATATGGGGTTAAAATTTCAATGAAGGTTTATGTGGATATTTCAAAGCGCAATTAAATTTTTCCAATCGAGGAAAATGCTGACCAATAAGTCTGGCTTTGAAAAATTTTAATTTAATTTTGCTTGCTCTAACAAATTTCCAACCTTGCGGGCTTGCTTCAAACCATAAATATGTTGCCCCAAAAAGTGACAAGTGAGAGTTTATGTACTCGCCAAAAAATCTTTTCTTAGTGATGTTCATCTTTCCATTTAGAATTTTTTTCAAACCAAAATTGGCAAACATGCATTTTCTGTTGTTTGATTACAAAAAAATAGTATTGCTTCTTTTGGCCAGACAGCCGGGTTTCTTTTCTTAATGTACGTTTTACAGAGGTGACAAGTTTTTACCGAACAATGAGAAGTAACAGCTGAAATTAGTCAGCTGTCAATTTGACTACGTGAAAGAATGGATCGAGGAATGCAAACTAAAATTTGTTTAGTTCTCGTATGCTAGTAGCGAAGACGGCAACTTAATACCCCAAGTTTTTTGCTCAAATGTATAGTCATGAAACAGAAAATAAAAATATAAAAGACGGCAAAATCGAACGTTTCACATCAACATTTTCATTATGAACAGGAATGATTAGATTCGTTTCGTTATTAAGACGAAAGTTCTAATTATCTCCAGCAACTAGTACCAAATTGCAATTTTTCTAGCTCTCCGTCCAAAAATTCTATTCCATTACTTGGAATTTAAGTATTGTTACTCAAGTTTTTTCACACGCAAGACATAAAAGTATTGGGTTGTTGAAAAAAATTGTTAACAGTTTTCTTGGGATTGATTGCTTACAACTAGAAAAATGGACAATTTTGTCCAAGATGCAAAAGTATTTGTTCTGTTTAGTCAAGCCAATACCCACATTTCCGTCTGATCGATACCCACATTTGGGTAAGGTCGGTTTACCTTCTCCCCTTTTCTGCAATCCAAGTCGGTCTGTCATTACCTGCCTTGGGTCAATACACTTCATTCTGGACAACCGAGAGTTCTTAATCATAATCGACACTTATCACATAAATTACCAACCAAAACAGCAAAAACGACAATGACCTAGAGATCTTACAAAAAAAAAACCAACAAAACCGACAAAAACCGGCCAAAAAGGACGCTTTCTTCCCTCGGTTGTGTCGTTTTTTTCCAGCGCACAGATGCGAGTTCATTTTGAATATAAATATCATGTTGGAGGAAAACCAAAATTTATACAGTTAAAATCTAATAACTTAAGTCAAAATAGAAAAAATGTATTAAAAACCTGTCACCGTCTATAACGGAGTTAATATACACTAGCTATAGATAGTGTTGATCCCGGTACAATTCAATTACCTATATATTATCTTCAAATAGGTTCAACGACCAGCAGTGCCCCATGATCTGACGAATCCAGAGCACTATATCAATGGAATACTGACAGAATGATCATTAACAGCTGACTGGTGCAATCTATCAGACACTGCTCAAGAAAAATTCTATGACGAATAGTTGGTGTTATGGAAGATGGAGCATCAGGGTTTAAAATCATTAATTGTTTGATGTTGCAAATTCAAATTTCAAATAGTTTCTAAAGTTTTTTGGATTTAGGTCAAACAGTAGCTTTGGACAATAAAACTTTAGAAAGGAAGGCAAAATCGAGAGTTATTTGGTATTTTTGTTTGCACCTATGCATTATGTGTTATAAGTAAAGGTCTCTTCAGCATTTTCTTGGGCAACGAAGGGCAGAGAGATTGTGTAATTACAAATTAGTATAACCGTTGATTTATCGCCATATCTTACAATGAAAGGCTATGTATTAAGATTTTTTTAGATGTCCCAGGTTGAGGTCCCAGACGGAAAGTCGATATGTCCAGACCCAGATGAACGCACGACGGGGGTGTCGTGCGTTCAAATTTACATGGTCTGGAAACAAGGAAAAACGCACGAAAGTCTGGACATGAACGCACGAATAGTCTGGTGAACGCACGAAAGTCTGGTGAACGCACGAAAGTCTGGACATGAACGCACGAAAGTCTGGTGAACGCACGAAAGTCTGGAGCCCACTTTAGCCACAGTTGGTGATAAAATTAAAAATTCGGACTGACCGAACTAATTTGGTCGAGTTTTTACCTAGTTCCGAAAATGATCTGAACTTTTCCTATCATTGAACATTGTTTTGGTGACCAAATCGTCAATTTTAGTCCAATTGAGCTCATTATTGGTTTGCAGGCTCCAATTTAGCCATAATTGGGGATGAAATAAAAAAAATGGACTGAGCAAACCATTTTGGACAAGTTCTCAATTACTTCTGAAAAAGTATCCGCGCTCGATGAGGCTTAACTTTTTCGATCACCGAACATTGTTTTGGACACCAAATCGTTAATTTTAGTCCAATTGTGCTCAATTTTGGTGGGTATGCTCCACTTTAGCCACAGTTGGTGATAAAATTAAAAATTCGGACTGACCGAACTAATTTGGTCGAGTTTTTACCTAGTTCCGAAAAGGATCTGAACTTTTCCTATCACCGAACATTGTTTTGGTGACCAAATCGTCAATTTTAGTCCAATTGTGCTCATTTTTGGTGTGCAGGCTCCAATTTAGCCATAAATGGGGATGAAATAAAAAAATGGACTGAGCAAACCATTTTGGACAAGTTCTCAGTTACTTCTGAAAAAGTATCCGCTCTCGATGAGGCTTAACTTTTTCGATCACCGAACATTGTTTTGGACACGAAATCGTCAATTTTAGTCCAATTGTGCTCATTTTCAGTTCCAATTGCATCCAACTGATGACATGAACGAACTAAAATTTGATGAACGCACACGAAAGTCTGGACATGAACGCACGAAAGTCTGGTGAACGCACGAATGTCTGATGAACGCACAAAAATCTGATGAACGCATTAAAGTCTGGACATGAACGCACGAAAGTCTGGTGAACGCACGAAAGTCTGGTGAACGCACGAAAGTCTGGACATGAACGCACGAAAGTCTGGTGAACGCACGAAAGTCTGGACATAAACGCACGAAAGTCTGGTGAACGCACGAAAGTCTGGTAAACGCACGAAAGTCTGTCGAACGCACGAAAATCTGGACATGAACGCACGAAAGTCTGGACATGAACGCACGAAAGTCTGGTGAACGCACGAAAGTCTGGACATGAACGCACAAAAGTCTGGTGAACGCACGAAAGTCTGGACATGAACGCACGAAAGTCTGGTGAACGCACGAAAGTCTGGACATAGGCACTTTCCGTCTGGGACGGTCTGGACATAGGCACTTTCCGTCTGGGACGGTCTGGACATATCGACTTTCCGTCTGGGACCTCAGCCTGGGGTATCAAGACACGTTTTGTGGAATTATAGAGATAAAATGCTCAAAAATGGACCAATTTATTTGGTAAGAGAGCTGGCTCGTAGTGCAAAAAAATGCGGATACAATTATAGTAGTCAAGGGCTTAAGTTTTGGTACTTTGGCCATAGAGAAAATTAGTCAATTAGAAAATTTTCAGCTTCTTAGTTAATCTTTCAAAGTTTCACAGGTTAAAACAGTTATCGTCGTCGAATAGCAGGTATTATTATGTAAAGAAACTGTAAACCTTTGCATAAAAGTTTTTTGCGAAAAATCAGAACAATTACTTGTAATGAAAAGCTTGGAAACGGTACTAATCAAACATATAAAATCCTTCAATACCATTTAGTTAGATTTTATTTTAGAATGGCTCAAATAACAAAACTCGAAGGTAAATAGTAAGATGGTAAGCTGGGCCAATATAGCAGACAGAGATAAATAATAACTATTTTTCAAAACAAAAGTTTTTTAGGCAATCTGACGCAGAAACTTGCTGAGCATTGGCTAGAAGCATCTTGACATTTTGATCTCTGATAACCAATGATCATGAACTTTTGAAATAGTTTTGCAACTGAAAATCAAGGAGCTGCTGAAGTTGTTGTAGGTATTATTTCTAAACCAAAATATCAGCACGGAAGATGACGCATCAACTCAAATTCATTTTTGGAACAGTAGAATGATTCATAAAACCGGTTTCAAAACTCAAAAGGGAAATCTAGAGAAAGTGAGCTGTTTGGTATATAATGGTATGATTATTACAGTTGTTCATCGTTTGCTGCACATTTATCTGGGTGGTCCTGTGGAACATTTGTCCACATCAGAAGTTTTTTCGAGTATTATCGTCAGTCCAAGGGATTGCTGCACGCCCTTGTCGTCAATTCCGGCCACGATTTTCAGTCACCGAGGCAATTGGTTTTTTTGACTCCCGAGAAAACGGCTCTCCGACGTGCTGGCAAAATTTTCTTGTGCTTCATCTCTCATAAACTTATCGGTAGCTGTTGCAGTTCTCTACACACAGCTTTCTTCAGATCTTGGAAATCCTCATGTTAACTATGAAAAATCCCTAATTAAATGCATTCTTATTTACTTACAGTTCTCATTTCGCCGCGAGTCCAAACAGCGTGTCATTAAGTTACTCCGGGGTTTAACCAAACAGTTGTTTTGTCGTAAAAAAATTAAAGCGTTCATTGGTGACGTTTGCTTCTCGTTTGAAGACAAATTCCCTGTCATGGATTGCATCACGATAACGTTAGATGCATATTGCTAAATGTATAAGATATGGCCACCGTATTCCACAGATCTTTTGGTCTTCAGGGCTTAGGAAAAGGATTTGATTAGAAATAATTTTTCGTCTTTGGTCTTGGCGCTGTGAGATGTGTCGTAGATAAAGCCCTATCGAAGGCCAGATCGTCCACACTGATTTCTTGTTTGGCTATCATAGCGAGATCAAACATTCCGATGCAATGGTCCAAGGGAATTGGGATACCGTCCCGGGCCGAGGTTCCACCCTTAATCCGCCCCTAATTAGCGGGGATTAGGGTGTAATGCGTATTCAACTCCCATTTATCGGGGAAAAGAGTGTAAGAGTGTAATTTTTAAAAAATTACACTGTATTTACACTCTTTTCTCCACTCTTTTTACACTCTTTGCAAAGAGTGTAATTTAGGATGGAGTGATAAAAAAATTGCACTCTGTCACAGTTACCATTATAACTGAAACTGAAACGTATAATGATAGTTTCAGTTGGCGCAAGGGTTAACTTGATCTCAGCTAGGTCAGATGAGAGATGACCGACAACAGCACAGATTATCACTTTTTGCACACGAGTGAAAATTTGTTGCATATTGCCATACGACACCTAACAGTGATAAACAAACGTTCGAGGTAAGCCAACTGACAAAATTTCGAGAGAACTTCAACATCTCCTTTTGTAAGACCGCTCTAAAATCTTTGTCGAGGACAACAGAAATGGTCTTCAGTTTCCGCTGAAATTAAACAACCCATTAAACTGTGCAGTAAAGACAGACACCAAATATTTGATGAAGAATTGACTCGACTAAATAATTAGAGAGTAAAAAATCTCAAAAGTCGGCCGTTGGGTGAATATAGCCTTTTTGTTCCTTCAAATATTTTTCCTCTCAAAGTATATTGAGGAACCTCCTTCTATCCCGGGTCGAAATGTGAGCGGGTGTAAGCGGAAAATTTTGTAAGAGATCAGCTGAATGCGCTGAAATTTTGTAGGGAGTATGCTGAATGTGCTGAATGTGCTGAAAATTTAGTTTTAGGCGCTCAAAGTGCTGAATAAAAATATTTGCATAGAACTTGTCAACGAATTCCTTGCATAATTTTGGCACATTTCTAAGCATTTCACTTACAAAAAATCAGCATTCCAAAAAATCCCAAATTCAGCACTTTCAGGACATTCCTTACATAATTTCAACAAATCAAAAATTCAGCTTAATTCTTACATAATTTAGGCACTTCAGAAAAAAGAGAATTCAACAATTTCAGTGCATTCCTTACATAAAATTTTGCGTGCAAATTTATTTCTCACTATTGCCTATAACGTGGTCTGTATGTACAATTCTTTAACTTTTGCAATTATGTAGAGCCATTAACCAACCAAAAACATGGGCTATTTTTAAATGATAATTCATATTTTTGAAAAACATAACGACTGAAAACCGTCACATTTTCATCTTATCTAACAAAAAGTAGACAGTTATACCTAAACTACCTGGTTTCATTAAATCAGGTAAATTGGCTAGATACTCCGGCTGCGATAACTGCGTTATATTAAGAGCTGACAAAATGCTCTTTAGTCTTGCCCTGGTGCTGCACAGAACGAGAGAAAAAAATTCCAAAAAAAAATGTAATATATTTGCATAAAGTGTCGATGATTTGTACGTAAAGCGTTGAAATTATGTTAGATAGGTGGTGAAAAAAAACGAAATAAATATAATATATGCGCTGACCAGCGCTGAAAAAAATAATTTTCACTCGATAGTTTTTGCATATTTATTGGCTTAATGTGTTGACAAGTGCCTAAATTGTGTAAGAAATGTGTTGAAAACTTAGCACATTAGGCGGATAAATATGTAAGGTTTATCCGCTGAAAATTATTTTCTTTCAGCTCTTGTCAGCGCATTTCTTACATAATTTTTGTGAAAAATTTCAACTCGTGATACACACAATTAAATTTCCTCAAGAAGCCAGCAGCGAAACATTTCGCTCAACAACCACAGTTGGTGCATTAAGTCAGTATGCATATTTGCATCACAATCCTATAAGAGACAATGTTGCCAGTTTTTTAGACGAAGCATGCCACGATGTCCAAATGGAGCACAATTTTCAGCCACTCGAAGGCAAGAACTTCTTTATCAGCAGAACCAACGGCGATGACAATGAAAGACTTGACATCAAAGCCACAGGTCTGTGGGAGAAGTCCTTTGTCGAAGTTAATATCTTAAACCCCCTGGGAAAGTCTTGTACGAAAAACTAGACCGATGCGTACAAGTATTATGAGTCTACAAAAAGCGAAAAACGAACAACGCAAGATTGACATAGAGCATAACCTTTTTAACGCACTAGTTTTCGCCTACTCTGTACCGAGTGACCTACAGCTACAAGGACTCTCAAACAAATCACCGGTAAGACAAGCGAAAAGCGCAAGGAACTGAACGCAGAGGAGGTCATTTGCATCAGTCGAACAAAGATCATTTTTGCTTTTTTTCGAGGCTGCTTTCTTTGCCTCCAAGAATTTCTGTAGAAACCAGAAGAATGAAGCAAAAGAAAAATTCGTCCATCCGCCCGTGTTCATTAGTGGCAGGTGAACGGTTTGTAATGTTTCGAAACCCGCATTACATTTCCTTACTTCTGTTTTTAACCATAGGCACTGAATTTAAGCATAGCACGAACCCATTTGTTCTTATCATAAGGCAAAAACTTGAGCATAAATGTTATATGTTTGTTCATAGCACGCAGATACATTCTGTTTTATTCATTTTTAATTTAAGTTAAGTACTCTGATCCGCAGCTCTTTGGCCTTGTCCTCTTAATAGTAATAGTAGTAGTAGTAGTAGTAGTAGTAGTAGTAGTAGTAGTAGTAGTAGTAGTAGTAGTAGTAGTAGTAGTAGTAGTAGTAGTAGTAGTAGTAGTAGTAGTAGTAGTAGTAGTAGTAGTAGTAGTAGTAGTAGTAGTAGTAGTAGTAGTAGTAGTAGTAGTAGTAGTAGTAGTAGTAGTAGTAGTAGTAGTAGTAGCTGTAGCCTAACTTGAAAATGGCCCATTTTTGGCCCATTTTCAAGTTTGGCTACAGAATCTCAGTACCCAAATTCAAGTGCCCATTTTCGAGTTAAAATCGTCGTACCCGAATTCCAGTTTTGGGATGCCCATTTTCAAGTTTTCAAAATGAGACCAAATTACAGTTTGGCCCGATCCCCATTTTCATGTCTACTCATATGACTAGTATGACTCGACAAAAAAATGGGTATGGTTTATTTTTTGTTGCGGCCAATACAATAGTTTAACTTAAAACACTTAAATTTAACTTAGAGACATGAATGCTTCTCAAATTTTTGAAAAACTAAAATCTTGTTTTCTTAAAAACTATTGTTATTGGACAAATTTTCTGCGAGGCTGTCAACTGAGGAAGATCCCCTATTTTTTTGATCCCCCTGAAAAACTTTTTTGCTTTTTTAAAACAAATGTTTTATTGCTGAAATTCACACAGGTGATGTACAATGTGGAAAATGATATCTGCAAAGAGTGTAATTTAGGATGGAGTGATAAAAAAATTGCACTCTGTCACAGTTACCATTATAACTGAAACTGAAACGTATAATGATAGTTTCAGTTGGCGCAAGGGTTAACTTGATCTCAGCTAGGTCAGATGAGAGATGACCGACAACAGCACAGATTATCACTTTTTGCACACGAGTGAAAATTTGTTGCATATTGCCATACGACACCTAACAGTGATAAACAAACGTTCGAGGTAAGCCAACTGACAAAATTTCGAGAGAACTTCAACATCTCCTTTTGTAAGACCGCTCTAAAATCTTTGTCGAGGACAACAGAAATGGTCTTCAGTTTCCGCTGAAATTAAACAACCCATTAAACTGTGCAGTAAAGACAGACACCAAATATTTGATGAAGAATTGACTCGACTAAATAATTAGAGAGTAAAAAATCTCAAAAGTCGGCCGTTGGGTGAATATAGCCTTTTTGTTCCTTCAAATATTTTTCCTCTCAAAGTATATTGAGGAACCTCCTTCTATCCCGGGTCGAAATGTGAGCGGTTGTAAGCGGAAAATTTTGTAAGAGATCAGCTGAATGCGCTGAAATTTTGTAGGGAGTATGCTGAATGTGCTGAATGTGCTGAAAATTTAGTTTTAGGCGCTCAAAGTGCTGAATAAAAATATTTGCATAGAACTTGTCAACGAATTCCTTGCATAATTTTGGCACATTTCTAAGCATTTCACTTACAAAAAATCAGCATTCCAAAAAATCCCAAATTCAGCACTTTCAGGACATTCCTTACATAATTTCAACAAATCAAAAATTCAGCTTAATTCTTACATAATTTAGGCACTTCAGAAAAAAGAGAATTCAACAATTTCAGTGCATTCCTTACATAAAATTTTGCGTGCAAATTTATTTCTCACTATTGCCTATAACGTGGTCTGTATGTACAATTCTTTAACTTTTGCAATTATGTAGAGCCATTAACCAACCAAAAACATGGGCTATTTTTAAATGATAATTCATATTTTTGAAAAACATAACGACTGAAAACCGTCACATTTTCATCTTATCTAACAAAAAGTAGACAGTTATACCTAAACTACCTGGTTTCATTAAATCAGGTAAATTGGCTAGATACTCCGGCTGCGATAACTGCGTTATATTAAGAGCTGACAAAATGCTCTTTAGTCTTGCCCTGGTGCTGCACAGAACGAGAGAAAAAAATTCCAAAAAAACATGTAATATATTTGCATAAAGTGTCGATGATTTGTACGTAAAGCGTTGAAATTATGTTAGATAGGTGGTGAAAAAAAACGAAATAAATATAATATATGCGCTGACCAGCGCTGAAAAAAATAATTTTCACTCGATAGTTTTTGCATATTTATTGGCTTAATGTGTTGACAAGTGCCTAAATTGTGTAAGAAATGTGTTGAAAACTTAGCACATTAGGCGGATAAATATGTAAGGTTTATCCGCTGAAAATTATTTTCTTTCAGCTCTTGTCAGCGCATTTCTTACATAATTTTTTGTGAAAAATTTCAACTCGTGATACACACAATTAAATTTCCTCAAGAAGCCAGCAGCGAAACATTTCGCTCAACAACCACAGTTGGTGCATTAAGTCAGTATGCATATTTGCATCACAATCCTATAAGAGACAATGTTGCCAGTTTTTTAGACGAAGCATGCCACGATGTCCAAATGGAGCACAATTTTCAGCCACTCGAAGGCAAGAACTTCTTTATCAGCAGAACCAACGGCGATGACAATGAAAGACTTGACATCAAAGCCACAGGTCTGTGGGAGAAGTCCTTTGTCGAAGTTAATATCTTAAACCCCCTGGGAAAGTCTTGTACGAAAAACTAGACCGATGCGTACAAGTATTATGAGTCTACAAAAAGCGAAAAACGAACAACGCAAGATTGACATAGAGCATAACCTTTTTAACGCACTAGTTTTCGCCTACTCTGTACCGAGTGACCTACAGCTACAAGGACTCTCAAACAAATCACCGGTAAGACAAGCGAAAAGCGCAAGGAACTGAACGCAGAGGAGGTCATTTGCATCAGTCGAACAAAGATCATTTTTGCTTTTTTTCGAGGCTGCTTTCTTTGCCTCCAAGAATTTCTGTAGAAACCAGAAGAATGAAGCAAAAGAAAAATTCGTCCATCCGCCCGTGTTCATTAGTGGCAGGTGAACGGTTTGTAATGTTTCGAAACCCGCATTACATTTCCTTACTTCTGTTTTTAACCATAGGCACTGAATTTAAGCATAGCACGAACCCATTTGTTCTTATCATAAGGCAAAAACTTGAGCATAAATGTTATATGTTCGTTCATAGCACGCAGATACATTCTGTTTTATTCATTTTTAATTTAAGTTAAGTACTCTGATCCGCAGCTCTTTGGCCTTGTCCTCTTAATAGTAATAGTAGTAGTAGTAGTAGTAGTAGTAGTAGTAGTAGTAGTAGTAGTAGTAGTAGTAGTAGTAGTAGTAGTAGTAGTAGTAGTAGTAGTAGTAGTAGTAGTAGTAGTAGTAGTAGTAGTAGTAGTAGTAGTAGTAGTAGTAGTAGTAGTAGTAGTAGTAGTAGTAGTAGTAGTAGTAGTAGTAGTAGTAGTAGTAGTAGTAGTAGTAGTAGTAGTAGTAGTAGTAGTAGTAGTAGTAGCTGTAGCCTAACTTGAAAATGGCCCATTTTTGGCCCATTTTCAAGTTTGGCTACAGAATCTCAGTACCCAAATTCAAGTGCCCATTTTCGAGTTAAAATCGTCGTACCCGAATTCCAGTTTTGGGATGCCCATTTTCAAGTTTTCAAAATGAGACCAAATTACAGTTTGGCCCGATCCCCATTTTCATGTCTACTCATATGACTAGTATGACTCGACAAAAAAATGGGTATGGTTTATTTTTTGTTGCGGCCAATACAATAGTTTAACTTAAAACACTTAAATTTAACTTAGAGACATAAATGCTTCTCAAATTTTTGAAAAACTAAAATCTTGTTTTCTTAAAAACTATTGTTATTGGACAAATTTTCTGCGAGGCTGTCAACTGAGGAAGATCCCCTATTTTTTTGATCCCCCTGAAAAACTTTTTTGCTTTTTTAAAACAAATGTTTTATTGCTGAAATTCACACAGGTGATGTACAATGTGGAAAATGATATCTGCTATTTTTTTTAGCAGAAAGTAAGTTTTACTAAACTTTATGAAGATATAACTAAAAATTATATTAACAATTGTCTGCAATTCGATCAAAGTAGCAACTGTTACCTATTGAGTCGAATAGGAGTTGTTTTGAAAAAAAAATTGAATGTAAAACGACTTTAAAATTAACCAAAAAAACTCAAATTGAAGAAATTAGAAGATCATCTCGAGCTGAAGTCTCAGCTTGAACTTGTCGTTACGCAAAACATACAATTTTAGCTTCTGTCACTTATGTGAGCTATTTCTAGCTCAATATGCCCTTGAACGTTGTTTTTTGCGTTATTTGATCCCTATTTATATTTATTTCAACGTGACGGGAGACAGCGAAGCAACTAATTAAACAAAAATTGTTTGAACTAAAATAAACACCTGGCTGGAAGTCTCTCGAGACCTTATTATCACGTTCTTGATGCCGACTAAACTTTTCTTTTTAAATTGTGTATTAAATTCAGTAGAAATGTGGTTCTGCTGTTTTAAAAGCATAGAAAGGCTAATAAAATTGACAATTTACGATTTTCAACTTGAATATTCCAACTTTATAATTTTGGATTATAATCAATTCCTGCAGGGATCCACTATTAAAAGGGATGTTGCAAAATCCAGTTTTGAACAGAAAGTGTGCTGAGTTTTAAAATGAGACTCATTTGAGCTCTTGAGGACCAAGACCTATCTTATCTCGAACTGAGTTCAACATTTTACGTTTTTGCAGTAGACGCTGCAAGAGGCCCGTAACGTGCCTAAACGATCAAAAACTGGCAACTGCTATGGTTTTGCATATCTGCATAACTAGAATTCTTCAAATAAATAGATGAGTGGGTATAGTGTTTAAAGAACTAATTCAAAATGGCCAAAATGGCTACTCATTGATGTCATAAACAGGTTCAGTCCGAAAAAAACTTCAATTTGTAGTTTCGCAAAACGTTTTTTTTCTGCGTCCTTTATGTGACACCAATCTTCTCCAAGCCGTTTACAGGCAGAATTGTTAACTATCTCGTGGATGAGCAGGTGTTTCGAAAAAAATGGAGGGCCCAAAGATTTTGACTTCAACCAAAAAAAAATCAATTTGAAAAAAAAAAGTAGGTGATCATCTCGAGTTGAGGGCGCTGACCTTCAACTCGGGGTGATCCCCTCTTTTTTTGACCCACCTAGAAATTCCATTTCATATCCGTTATTTAAAGCCCATGTTTTTTTGCGGTAATTAACTCCTAAACAGGCGATAGACTTAGAGAAAATTGAAATCCGCAAAAAAAAAATTTAAAAGCTCCGGATTTTGCAACTCTAAAACGCTTATTTTTTATTACTATGTTGTGATGTCAATCTTCTCCAAGCCGTACACAGACAGAATTTTTAACTATCTCGTGGATGAGGAGTTGTTTTGAAAAAAAGGAGGGGCCAAAGGCTTTGACTTTTAGCAAAAAAAATCAATTTAAAAAAAAAAATAGGGGATCATCTCGAGTTGAAGGCTCTGGCCTTCAACTCGGGATGATCCCCTATTTTTTTTGACCCCCCGAGAAATTCCATTTTTTTCCGTTATTTTAGGCGCATGTTCGTTTTCGGTATTTGTCCCCTAAACAGGCGATGGACTTAGAGAAAATTGAAATCCTCAAAAAAAAAATTAAAGCTCCGGATTTTGCAGCTCTAAAGCACTTTTTTTTCTTATATTATGATACCACTCTTCTCCAAGCCGTTTCACACAGAATTGTTAACTATCTCGTTTAATTCTGAGGTTCATTTGTTCAATTTTAGCTCTAAAGATGGTGTATCTCTCCTCTACGGTCATCTGATACGATTCTTTTTTTTTAGCTTCAACTCCTTGAATAGTGCACTGATTGGACTCATTTTTTTAATATGACGCGTATCCCATTTAATGCTAGAAAATGAGCTAAAAACGCTTTTTTTGCCGTATTGGAGAAAATTGCCAGCAAAATTATACCCGGTTTTTTAACTCCTGGGGAGAGTAACCCCACCATGAATGCAGCCAAACTGCATTATTCTGTTCATTCAGATTGTTTCTGCTGTTCAAATAGAGTATCCAAATTTTACTTGGAACATCTGTAAAGTGTCTGGGATGCTTGCCGTAAGATCATGTTGAAGTATAGAGTTCTATTTTTTAGAGATCGAGCACATGAGTCTTTTAAAAATTGTTCATAGTAACTTAATGTTCATCGGCTTTGATTTGCTAAGTACTAAACAAAAACCAGTCATTGTATAATTAGTTTTAACGCCCGTTTTACGTGCAATCTAATGAGCCAGGTTTTGTCTTGATTGGTTAAGTATTTCAGAACCTATCAACAGTTTTCAACCTCGAACCTCCGAAAATGACCACATCCTCACTGCTCGATCTTTAAATTTTCTTCAATCAGAGTCTTTATGTTGGCAACTGGTTAATATGAGTTACAAAATCATCGTACTAAACTTTTAAGACTATGTTGACATTTTTGCTGTGCTCTTCGAGAAACTATAATCGAACGAGCGTTTGGTACCAATTGAAAAAAGAGCATGGTGACTGAATGGTTGGTGGTTTTAATTTCCTAAGTACTTAACAGAAACAAGTCATGCTATACAAGATTTTAGAGCCTGTTCAACGGTCAATCTAATGAGTTATGACTCAATTTGGTTGGTTTTTCTATTACGGATATAATCGAAAATATTCGGCCTCAAACCTCCGAAAATGAAAACATGCTCAATGCTTGATCATTATTTTTTCTTTATTCAGAGTGTTTACGTTGATAACCGGTTAATAAAAGTCACAATATCCTTGTGACAAACTTTTAAGATGATGCTGAATGGTTGTATTAAATCAATTCAAGGGTATATTTTTGCGGAATCTTCAATTAATGACTAAAAATTTAATTGATCGCAAATAATCAGGATCTGGCTGTTTTGCAGTTTTTCACTGTCTTCTTTCAATTGGTCACCCGAAATAAAGCCTAATAGCAATTTGTCTCTAACCCAAGCCGGTCTTCTATGAAATTGTTAGTGTATGTCCTGAAAATTGTTTGTGGGAAAATTATTCAAGATTGAACGCTGAAAATCTTAACTTTTCTCAAAATTAAATGGCTGAGTGGTGTTTTGAGCAATTGAACAAGTTTTTCGGCGTGCGTTTTGTGTTTTCTAGACACTATTTAGGTTTTTGAAGCGAATTGTATCAAACAATGGGATTAATTCAACAATTTTTCTTTTTTCACGATTTCATCAAATTTCTGTGGATATTGTTTTATGTCAAAACACACAAAACATCATAACCTTCATGGTGAGGTGGGAAATTTTTTCCCATCTCAACATGAAGGTTTGCCGAAACTTAGAACGCCGAATTGGACCAGAATTACTCCCACAAATACGCCGCGAACGCCATTTCGCGTTGTTTTACAACGGTTCCGGAGATTTTGGGCATCGCTGAAAGCCCAAAAATTGGGGTATAAATTAGTATTTTGTTGATAACTTCTAAAGTACTGAACGAAATCAAACGGGAGTGGTCGCATTTTGTTGGCACTGAACCCCTCTTGCTTGCAGTTTTTAGTTGGTTTCTCAAATCGGCCTGATCAAAAAGTTATTAATGTTCAAAGTTGAAATAGGTCGAATTTTCGGGCTATTCTGGGTGACCCAAATTTCGGTACAACAAAACGCGGGATTTACAAAACAAATGTTAGTGTTTTAGAATCCTCAGTTAGTGGGGAGTATCCCCATATATATTTTTTATATTATATTATGTAGTTGAGATAGTCAATTTTGGCTCTGAACAGGTGTCACTTCGCTTTTATGGGCATTTGGTACGGTACCTTATTATTGCTATAACTCCTTGAAGAATGTACCGATTGGGCTCATTTTTTAATATGATGCG
Source organism: Convolutriloba macropyga (assembly GCF_964194025.1). Classification (NCBI taxonomy): domain Eukaryota; kingdom Metazoa; phylum Xenacoelomorpha; order Acoela; family Convolutidae; genus Convolutriloba; species Convolutriloba macropyga. The sequence continues at coordinate 54,826,055 of NC_134474.1, read as the reverse complement.
TATCTCAAGCAGTGCTACAAACTGTATTAAGGGGGTTTATTTTTGTTCCGCCGTTTCAGAGAAATTGGCCAGTAAACTTGCCCTCGGTTTTAGCACCAGAAGCGGTTGACACCATCCGGCACCACCTTGAACCTTTGAGTTTTGTTACTTCGGATAACAAAATTAGTGTTTTGAATAGCCCGTCTAACGTAGATTCCGAATATGTATACTTTATATAGCGTTTTCTGAGTTTTAGATGTTCAATTTTAGCTCTGAACGTGGTGTACCTCTCCTCTGAGGCCATTTGGTACGGTACCTCATTTTTGCTATAACTCCTTGAAGAATGCACCGATTGGGCTCATTTTTTAATATGATGCGTATCTTGAGCAGTGCTACAAACTGTACTAAGGGCGTTTGTTTTTGTTCAGCCGTTTTCGAGAAATTGGCCAGGACATGTACCCCATTTTTGACCTGATGGAGCATGGTACCAGTACATCAGAGCTATGTTACATCACCTATAATGCGATTTAAAGCTTGGTTATTGGTTCGTTAGACTCGCCTGATAATGGGAATTGTTCCCATATATATTTTATATTTCGTTTTATGAAGTTCTGAAGGTCAATTTTAGCTCTGAATGTGGTGGATCTCTCCTCTTGGGTCATTTGGTACGGTACCTTTATTTTGCTATAACTCCTTGAAGAGTGCACCGATTGGGCTCATTTTTTATCATGATGCGTATCTTGAGCAGTGCTACAAACTGTACTAAGGGCGTTTGTTTTTGTTCAGCCGTTTTAGAGAAATTGGCCAGTAAACTTGCCCTCGGTTTTAGCCCCAGAAGAGGTTGACACCATCCGGTTGACACCATTGACACCGTTACCACCTTTCATGTACGTGTAAAAATTAGTGATTTGAACAGCTCGTATAACGTAGATTTTGAATATGTATACTTTATGTATACTTCATGTATAATGAGTGGTTATTGGATATAGTACAGAAACAGGACCCCAAATGGGTCATTTTGGTCATTTGGTACGGTACCTTTATGTTGAAATATCTCCTCGTAGAGTGAACCGATTTTTGATCTGTTTGTTGATTTGAACTCAGCTTGAGCCGTACTTGAATCCCTGTAAATGGCGTTTTGTTTCTTTCAGCCGTTTTCGAGAAATTAGCAGCGACACATACGGTCGTTTTGACCTTTTAGCGACCGGTACGTTTCACGTTTCTACTTGTGAAATGGCTAAATTGTTGGTCTTAGTTGCAGGAATAGGTGCGTTGAACCCTATTTGTTATGCTGAAGCTCTTCATATATGGTTTTTGTAGGGTTTTCAGAATTTCAGGTGGTCAATTTTGGGTCTGCATATGACCACCCCAATCCCCCGGAGTAAGTGTCACCCCCAGCTGCACGGGTCGAGGCAGCGCCCAAAAAGACTGGTCGGAGACCGGCAGGGCTCAAAATTAGTAGGCTAAGGTTAAGATTATGCGCCCAACCCCGCTGTTTCCAGGAAATGTTTTGCTGCAGTTTCGAAAATTAATTTTTCAGATGTCAAGTGTTGTGGTTTTGGGTGACTCTCATCTTGAGAGAATTAGTCATGTCTTCGAATTCCCAAATAATTTTACTATTGTTGCAAGAGGTGGGGCACACCTGAATATTTGGCTGGAAAATAAAGCAATCATTAGATGCCACGATGTGTGTATGACTTTCTTGGGTGGCAATAATTTGACGGCGAACCCACGAGACGCTTTGGGATATAAAGAGGAAATAAAAAATGTGCTGGGGCAACTGGTCCAACTGCGAAATTTCTGCAATTTCCACAATGTCAAGCTAATCATTTGCCAAGTGTTGAATCGCCGAACTTCTATGGATGCTCCGTTCGATGTCATCAGGACGTTCAACAATCGATTGGGTGAAAACAAGTTAAAGCCCCACTATAGGAAGCTCGAAATGCCCGAAGAGTTTATTGAAGATGGAGTTCACATGACAAATAACATGTACAAGCAGTTAGGGCCAAAACTAGTTGAAATGGCGGAGACAGCACCAGTAGCACGCACAGATTTGGCCGATGTCACTTTGCAAAATTTTTATTAACTGATTGCATTGCTTGAAAAATCAATGTTTGTTTTTTCAAAATGACCGTTTTGACTTGATACCCGATTGTTATGACTTGCTATCTTTAGTAATTGGTTTACTTCATTAGAGAGTTTCTGAATTCATTGGTCCTATGACTTTTTAGACCTTTTCATTAGAGTTTCGAAATTTTTTAAGGCAGCCAGAGATTTGTACAAAGGAAAACTGATAGTAAAATATAGTGGAAACTGATAGAAAAGATATAGTGGAAAGCCTGATTCAGCATAGTAGGTGCTGACCCACTCGAAAGGTGAGGGGTTGCATTCTGGAATTCCACTCGACAGTTGAGGGTATCCTTTTATATGACTGTTCCCTGTTCTAATTTTAATACATAATTTGGATAAAATTTAATCAGTTGGGCTATTCGATAGTTGAAAGCCTGATGCTGTATAGTAGGTGCTGACCCACTCGAAAGTTGAGGGGTCTCATTCTGGTTTACCACTCGACAGTTGAGGGTATCTTTTCATATGACTGCTCCCTGTTCTAATTTTAAAACAAAGTTTGGATAAAATTGATCATTTGGGCTATTCGATAGTTGAAAGCCTGATGCTGTATAGTAGGTGTTGACCCACTCGAAAGTTGAGGGGTCTCATTCTGGATTACCACTCAACAGTTGAGGGTATCTATTATCTGGCAAGTTTGCGTTCACCTTTTCAAAATTTTATTCAAATTTGCTATCATTTGGGCTATTCGATAGTTGAAAGCCGGATGAATTTTATCAAGTCTTGACCCGACCGAAGACAGTGGGTCTCATTCTGGATTACCAATTGACTGGTGAGGGATTTTTTACTGAAATTGGGAAGCATTGAAGTGTTGAAGTCAATTTCGATCTGATTTCTGAGCGAAATCTTATCCAATTGTCTTGCAATTTTTTACTGCTTCTCAAATAATTTATTTTAGATAATTTCTTCATTTTGAGCTTTTCAAAATACTTAATTCACATAAGATTCATCATATGCGCTGTTCCTTTCTTGAAAGCATGCTGAGGCTAATAAGGTTGTGAACATTGGATAAGTAAGGGTTCTAATTGTGTATTACCACTCAACAGTTGAGGGTATCCTTTATATAGATGTCCCCTGTTCTAATTTTAAAACATAATTCAGATTAGATTTATCATTTTGGCGATTCGATAGTTGAAAGCCTGATGCAGTATAGTAGGTGCTGACCCACTCGAAAGTTGAGATGTCTCATTCTAGATTACCACTCGACAGTTGAGGGTATCCTTTTATATGACTGTTCCCTGTTCTAATTTTAAAACATAATTTGGATAAAATTTGTCATTTGGGCTATTCGATAGTTGAAAGCCTGATGCTGTATAGTAGGTGTTGACCCACTCGAAAGTTGAGGGGTCTCATTCTGGATTACCACTCGACAGTTGAGGGTATCCTTTTATATGACTGCTACCTGTTCTAATTTTAAAACTTAATTTGGATAAAATTTGTCATTTGGGCTATTCGATAGTTGAAAGCCTGATGCAGTACAGTAGGTGTTGACCCACTCGAAAGTTGAGGGGTCTCATTCTGGATTACCACTCGACAGTTGAGGGTATCCTTTTATATGACTGCTACCTGTTCTAATTTTAAAACTTAATTTGGATAAAATTTGTCATTTGGGCTATTCGATAGTTGAAAGCCTGATGCAGTATAGTAGGTGTTGACCCACTCGAAAGTTGAGGGGTCTCATTCTGGATTACCACTCGACAGTTGAGGGTATCCTTTTATATGACTGTTCCCTGTTCTAATTTTAAAACATAATTTGGATAAAATTTGTCATTTGGGCTGTTCGATAGTTGAAAGCCTGATGCTGTATAGTAGGTGTTGACCCACTCGAAAGTTGAGGGGTCTCATTCTGGATTACCACTCGACAGTTGAGGGTATCCTTTTATATGACTGCTACCTGTTCTAATTTTAAAACTTAATTTGGATAAAATTTGTCATTTGGGCTATTCGATAGTTGAAAGCCTGATGCAGTATAGTAGGTGTTGACCCACTCGAAAGTTGAGGGGTCTCATTCTGGATTACCACTCGACAGTTGAGGGTATCCTTTTATATGACTCTTCCCTGTTCCATTTTTAAAACATAATTTGGATAAAATTGATCATTTGGGCTATTCGATAGCTGAAAGCCTGATAAAGTATAGTAGGTGTTGACCCACTCGAAAGTTGAGGGGTCTCATTCTGGATTACCACTCGACAGTTGAGGGTATCCTTTTATATGACTGTTCCCTGTTCTAATTTTAAAACCTAATTTGGATAAAATTTGTCATTTGGGCTATTCGATAGTTGAAAGCCTGATGCAGTATAGTAGGTGTTGACCCACTCGAAAGTTGAGGGGTCTCATTCTGGATTACCACTCGACAGTTGAGGGTATCCTTTTATATAACTGCTACCTGTTCTAATTTTAAAACAAAATTCGGATAAAATTGATCATTTGGGCTATTCGATAGTTGAAAGCCTGATGCTGTATAGTAGTTGTTGACCCACTCGAAAGTTGAGGGGTCTCATTCTGGATTACCACTCGAAAGTTGAGGGTATCCTTTTATATGACTGTTCCCTGTTCTAATTTTAAAAAATAATTTGGATAAAATTTATCATTTGGGCTATTCGATAGTTGAAAGCCTGATGCAGTATAGTAGGTGTTGACCCACTCGAAAGTTGAGGGGTCTCATTCTGGATTACCACTCGACAGTTGAGGGTATCCTTTTATATGACTGCTTCCTGTTCTAATTTTAAAACAAAATTCGGATAAAATTGATCATTTGGTCTATTCGATAGTTGAAAGCCTGATGCTGTATAGTAGTTGTTGACCCACTCGAAAGTTGAGGGGTCTCATTCTGGATTACCACTCGAAAGTTGAGGGTATCCTTTTATATGACTGTTCCCTGTTCTAATTTTAAAAAATAATTTGGATAAAATTTATCATTTGGGCTATTCGATAGTTGAAAGCCTGATGCAGTATATTAGGTGTTGACCCACTCGATAGTTGAGGGGTCTCATTCTGGATTACCACTCGACAGTTGAGGGTATCCTTTTATATGACTCTTCCCTGTTCCAATTTTAAAACATAATTTGGATAAAATTGATCATTTGGGCTATTCGATAGTTGAAAGCCTGATAAAGTATAGTAGGTGTTGACCCACTCGAAAGTTGAGGGGTCTCATTCTGGATTACCACTCGAAAGTTGAGGGTATCCTTTTATATGACTGTTCCCTGTTCTAATTTTAAAAAATAATTTGGATAAAATTTATCATTTGGGCTATTCGATAGTTGAAAGCCTGATGCAGTATATTAGGTGTTGACCCACTCGATAGTTGAGGGGTCTCATTCTGGATTACCACTCGACAGTTGAGGGTATCCTTTTATATGACTCTTCCCTGTTCCAATTTTAAAACATAATTTGGATAAAATTGATCATTTGGGCTATTCGATAGTTGAAAGCCTGATAAAGTATAGTAGGTGTTGACCCACTCGAAAGTTGAGGGGTCTCATTCTAGATTACCACTCGACAGTTGAGGGTATCTTTTTATATGACTGTTCCCTGTTCTAATTTTAAAACCAAGTTTGGATAAAATTTGTCATTTGGGCTATTCGATAGTTGAAAGCCTGATGCAGTATAGTAGGTGTTGACCCACTCGAAAGTTGAGGGGTCTCATTCTGGATTACCACTCGACAGTTGAGGGTATCCTTTCATATGACTGTTCCCTGTTCCAATTTTAAAACATAATTTGGATAAAATTGATCATTTGGGCTATTCGATAGTTGAAAGCCTGATGCAGTTGAGGGATCTCTTTCTTAATTACGACTCGACAGTTGAGGGTTTCTTTTATCTGACAATTTTTATCTGACTGTCTCAATTCCAAGAATGTTTGATCGTAATAATTTGTTACCTGTGCTCCTTAATACCTGTGCCAACGTAGTTTTTTCATTTTCAGATATGTCTCTGAGAAAACATCGCCTTAAATTGAACGTCAATGACTATCTCTATGCTGATCCAAGCGATTCCTTCATAATCAAAAAAGTTAGCGAGGAAGTTGGTAATGGATTGTTTGCTCAAAAAAGCTTTTTCAAAGGCGACTTCGTTCTATTCTATCGCGGACAGAGATTAACAGCTGAAGAATACGAAGCAGTTATCGATAAGAGTTATCTTTTTTCGAACGACACAGATCTTTTTATTGATGCGTCTGATACCAACTCCGGGCTTGCCAGGTATATGAATGACTCCTTGAAAGATCCTAACTGTGTTGCTTCGATTTATCGTTGCAAAGAGAAACTTCCTCATGTTATGTTCAAAACTTTAAGAAACATTGAGGCAGGAGAAGAACTGCGGTACAGTTACGGACCAAAAAATGGAATTCATAGACCTTGGTTAGAAAATAAATCTGTTCTACAGGGAAATTTTAGCAAAAAATCTGAATTGACGGTTGAATCTGTGTTAGAGAATCACCAAAGTGAGGTTTTGATTGAGGATAATTTTGAAGAACAGGCGATTGGGAACACCCCAGAGACATTAGCTAGGGAGAGTAGTTCAGCTTTTACACCTAATGAGAATAAGTCTCAATCTGAGTCTTGTCTAAGTGTGGATTTGCTCAAAGAAACAGGCGGAGTGGAAACGGAAGAAACTGAAATTGAAAATGCCGCTTCCAAAGACGAAGGCAATATGGCAATAGGTTGTAAAACTACTATCAGTGTTTGCCGTGAAATTGGTCAAACCGTCAGGGAAATAAGTTTGCTCTATCAATCCGCTATTTGTGACAATCTCAGTGATTCAAATCTTCAGAACGTTCAACATAGCGCTGAGCTGCAGGCAGAAGAAATTCAAAGAAAAAATGAAACCAATCGAAAGATAGAAAAATTTTCTGATGTTTACACACCAGAAAACAGCGATTCGGAAAGCAGCTCTGACGAAAATGACGATTATGCAGAAGAGAGGCAAATTGATGAAGCTTCTGAGAAAATTTCAAACTGTAAGGATCCTGAAACCGTTGTTCAACACCAAACAGAACAAAACGAGACTAGTCAAGCTTCCATAAATGAAAACTTAAACGGAGGAGTTTGTGAAAACGCAGTTTCACAGCATTCGGATGTAAATGAAAGTACTCAAAGCCCATTTCATCAACATCAGGAAGAAAGTGGAAATATTAGCTTGCAATCTGCACTTGAGCATGAAGAGTCCGTTGATGATTGCTATGCATATGCACCTCTAGAATGCTTTCTCTGTGGGAAAAAACTCTTCGGTGATCACCAGATTGCGCGCCATGTTTTTTTACAGGAATGTACAAACAGAGAGTTCGAAGTGCTCGATCCTCAATCGTTCCAATTTTTTCTGTGTCGTTGTTGTCCAACAGTTTTTTTTGGCTTTGAACTTGACGAAATTAGTGAACACGTTTCTTCTGCTCACGGTAAAGCAGTTTTCCTAAATGGAGTTTCTGAGAAGTCAGGTACGATTGAGCAGTACATGATCGACCCATTTTTAATTGACAAAATATGCCGGGATTACAGAACAGGGAAGTTGAAACGCAAAACTACCGCGGAGCACAGCACTGGTAATCCAAGTTGGTTTAGAAAAAAACCTCACGCTGCAAACTTTAATGCAAGAAAGAATGCAGACCCCGATTATTCACCCTCTGAGTCAACTGTGAGAAAACAAACCAAGAAAGCGAAGAAGGTTTGTTTAACAAAAGAATTTGACCGACTTAGCAAACAGGTATTCGATTGTACAATTCCAACGCAACCACCTGGAAACTCCGAAGTAAGTGGATTGCCCAAAAAATCTGCAGTTCAACCTCCCAACAATGTCAATGACGAAAACTCAAAAGGCGGTCCTAATACTAGTGAAGAAGAGGTTGCTAATTCTATTGAAATTTCTGATATGCAAAGTGCGGACCGAAATGAAGTCGAATTGAGCAAAAATTGCAAACGAAAACGTAAGTCAGGGAGGGAAAAATTAGTCTGCACCTTGTGTTATAAGGTTCTAAACAATAAGTACGTAATTTCTGAGCACCTTGAGCATATTCATAAAATACGTGATCGGAAGCAACGAAAGATGATGTCTAAAATTCTGTATTTCCAGAGCAACTATAATTGCAGCAAAAAGAAGCGATTGTATGTCTGCTTTAAGCCCGGCTGCTTGTTAACTTTCCACAGAAAAGATAAGCACACTCGACAATTGAAAAACAACGAAACGCTGAATGAGCATTTTGATTTCATTAAGCCTATTCACAGACTTAATCAACTGCCAGAAGAATTCTTACCCGAAGAACTATCGGTTGACGAGCCCCTGACGGTAAAACCGAACATTTTCGGTATTGATCTTCAGAAAACTATTGAACTCTGGGCTGCAGAGAAGGTGGATGATTACCAAGAAGGCGTTGGTCAACGAACTTATGCGCCTGAAAGGATGCCCTCTCTTCTGAAGAAATTGAAAATGTTTGTTATTGATTCGAAAGGTTTTATGTATCCTCCTGGCGTTGAGTCGCTCTTCAACAAACTACAAGAACACTATCGGGTCAACAGTGGCAAAACAAAACTTTTCTATTGCAGGGAGTTTTTGAACTTCATACATTATTCCAAAATTAATGACGGATTTGATTTAAGTGCGGAACAGGGCCAGCAATGGCGAATGTTATGCGAAAGGATGGAAATGGCTGTTCAGCGGGTCAACAACCGCGCGCAGAAATCTGCTTCGTGTGAAATGTCAGTCAACAGAGAGTTCAAGGCTAGAGCAAAGTTGTCCAAGCAGCATGTAAAGGAAATCTTTGATAAGATAATTTCTCTTCTGAAAGAAATTCTCGTTTTCTTTGAAAGCCCCGATTTATCGCGATCTGACCCAGGATCAGTTGATCATTCCTACAAATTGCTTCAGTGTTGTCTAATATTTGTTGTTTCAAATCGAAACGTTTCTAGAGTCGGAAGTGCAATCTGGCTTAAAAAGACATTCTTGAAAACTGCTTACCTCGTAAAGAGCCAGGGAGTTGTCACGTTCAA
>NC_134474.1:54800607-54814446 GCF_964194025.1 Convolutriloba macropyga | reverse complement strand
GTAGTAGTAGTAGTAGTAGTAGTAGTAGTAGTAGTAGCAGTAGCTGTAGCCTAACTTGAAAATGGCCCATTTTTGGCCCATTTTCAAGTTTGGCTACAGAATCTCAGTACCCAAATTCAAGTGCCCATTTTCGAGTTAAAATCGTCGTACCCGAATTCCAGTTTTGGGATGCCCATTTTCAAGTTTTCAAAATGAGACCAAATTACAGTTTGGCCCGATCCCCATTTTCATGTCTACTCATATGACTAGTATGACTCGACAAAAAAATGGGTATGGTTTATTTTTTGTTGCGGCCAATACAATAGTTTAACTTAAAACACTTAAATTTAACTTAGAGACATAAATGCTTCTCAAATTTTTGAAAAACTAAAATCTTGTTTTCTTAAAAACTATTGTTATTGGACAAATTTTCTGCGAGGCTGTCAACTGAGGAAGATCCCCTATTTTTTTGATCCCCCTGAAAAACTTTTTTGCTTTTTTAAAACAAATGTTTTATTGCTGAAATTCACACAGGTGATGTACAATGTGGAAAATGATATCTGCTATTTTTTTTAGCAGAAAGTAAGTTTTACTAAACTTTATGAAGATATAACTAAAAATTATATTAACAATTGTCTGCAATTCGATCAAAGTAGCAACTGTTACCTATTGAGTCAAATAGGAGTTGTTTTGAAAAAAAAATTGAATGTAAAACGACTTTAAAATTAACCAAAAAAACTCAAATTGAAGAAATTAGAAGATCATCTCGAGCTGAAGTCTCAGCTTGAACTTGTCGTTACGCAAAACATACAATTTTAGCTTCTGTCACTTATGTGAGCTATTTCTAGCTCAATATGCCCTTGAACGTTGTTTTTTGCGTTATTTGATCCCTATTTATATTTATTTCAACGTGACGGGAGACAGCGAAGCAACTAATTAAACAAAAATTGTTTGAACTAAAATAAACACCTGGCTGGAAGTCTCTCGAGACCTTATTATCACGTTCTTGATGCCGACTAAACTTTTCTTTTTAAATTGTGTATTAAATTCAGTAGAAATGTGGTTCTGCTGTTTTAAAAGCATAGAAAGGCTAATAAAATTGACAATTTACGATTTTCAACTTGAATATTCCAACTTTATAATTTTGGATTATAATCAATTCCTGCAGGGATCCACTATTAAAAGGGATGTTGCAAAATCCAGTTTTGAACAGAAAGTGTGCTGAGTTTTAAAATGAGACTCATTTGAGCTCTTGAGGACCAAGACCTATCTTATCTCGAACTGAGTTCAACATTTTACGTTTTTGCAGTAGACGCTGCAAGAGGCCCGTAACGTGCCTAAACGATCAAAAACTGGCAACTGCTATGGTTTTGCATATCTGCATAACTAGAATTCTTCAAATAAATAGATGAGTGGGTATAGTGTTTAAAGAACTAATTCAAAATGGCCAAAATGGCTACTCATTGATGTCATAAACAGGTTCAGTCCGAAAAAAACTTCAATTTGTAGTTTCGCAAAACGTTTTTTTTCTGCGTCCTTTATGTGACACCAATCTTCTCCAAGCCGTTTACAGGCAGAATTGTTAACTATCTCGTGGATGAGCAGGTGTTTCGAAAAAAATGGAGGGCCCAAAGATTTTGACTTCAACCAAAAAAAATCAATTTGAAAAAAAAAAGTAGGTGATCATCTCGAGTTGAGGGCGCTGACCTTCAACTCGGGGTGATCCCCTCTTTTTTTGACCCACCTAGAAATTCCATTTCATATCCGTTATTTAAAGCCCATGTTTTTTTGCGGTAATTAACTCCTAAACAGGCGATAGACTTAGAGAAAATTGAAATCCGCAAAAAAAAAATTTAAAAGCTCCGGATTTTGCAACTCTAAAACGCTTATTTTTTATTACTATGTTGTGATGTCAATCTTCTCCAAGCCGTTCACAGACAGAATTTTTAACTATCTCGTGGATGAGGAGTTGTTTTGAAAAAAAGGAGGGGCCAAAGGCTTTGACTTTTAGCAAAAAAAATCAATTTAAAAAAAAAATAGGGGATCATCTCGAGTTGAAGGCTCTGGCCTTCAACTCGGGATGATCCCCTATTTTTTTTGACCCCCCGAGAAATTCCATTTTTTTCCGTTATTTTAGGCGCATGTTCGTTTTCGGTATTTGTCCCCTAAACAGGCGATGGACTTAGAGAAAATTGAAATCCTCAAAAAAAAAATTAAAGCTCCGGATTTTGCAGCTCTAAAGCACTTTTTTTTCTTATATTATGATACCACTCTTCTCCAAGCCGTTTCACACAGAATTGTTAACTATCTCGTTTAATTCTGAGGTTCATTTGTTCAATTTTAGCTCTAAAGATGGTGTATCTCTCCTCTACGGTCATCTGATACGATTCTTTTTTTTTTAGCTTCAACTCCTTGAATAGTGCACTGATTGGACTCATTTTTTTAATATGACGCGTATCCCATTTAATGCTAGAAAATGAGCTAAAAACGCTTTTTTTGCCGTATTGGAGAAAATTGCCAGCAAAATTATACCCGGTTTTTTAACTCCTGGGGAGAGTAACCCCACCATGAATGCAGCCAAACTGCATTATTCTGTTCATTCAGATTGTTTCTGCTGTTCAAATAGAGTATCCAAATTTTACTTGGAACATCTGTAAAGTGTCTGGGATGCTTGCCGTAAGATCATGTTGAAGTATAGAGTTCTATTTTTTAGAGATCGAGCACATGAGTCTTTTAAAAATTGTTCATAGTAACTTAATGTTCATCGGCTTTGATTTGCTAAGTACTAAACAAAAACCAGTCATTGTATAATTAGTTTTAACGCCCGTTTTACGTGCAATCTAATGAGCCAGGTTTTGTCTTGATTGGTTAAGTATTTCAGAACCTATCAACAGTTTTCAACCTCGAACCTCCGAAAATGACCACATCCTCACTGCTCGATCTTTAAATTTTCTTCAATCAGAGTCTTTATGTTGGCAACTGGTTAATATGAGTTACAAAATCATCGTACTAAACTTTTAAGACTATGTTGACATTTTTGCTGTGCTCTTCGAGAAACTATAATCGAACGAGCGTTTGGTACCAATTGAAAAAAGAGCATGGTGACTGAATGGTTGGTGGTTTTAATTTCCTAAGTACTTAACAGAAACGAGTCATGCTATACAAGATTTTAGAGCCTGTTCAACGGTCAATCTAATGAGTTATGACTCAATTTGGTTGGTTTTTCTATTACGGATATAATCGAAAATATTCGGCCTCAAACCTCCGAAAATGAAAACATGCTCAATGCTTGATCATTATTTTTTCTTTATTCAGAGTGTTTACGTTGATAACCGGTTAATAAAAGTCACAATATCCTTGTGACAAACTTTTAAGATGATGCTGAATGGTTTTATTAAATCAATTCAAGGGTATATTTTTGCGGAATCTTCAATTAATGACTAAAAATTTAATTGATCGCAAATAATCAGGATCTGGCTGTTTTGCAGTTTTTCACTGTCTTCTTTCAATTGGTCACCCGAAATAAAGCCTAATAGCAATTTGTCTCTAACCCAAGCCGGTCTTCTATGAAATTGTTAGTGTATGTCCTGAAAATTGTTTGTGGGAAAATTATTCAAGATTGAACGCTGAAAATCTTAACTTTTCTCAAAATTAAATGGCTGAGTGGTGTTTTGAGCAATTGAACAAGTTTTTCGGCGTGCGTTTTGTGTTTTCTAGACACTATTTAGGTTTTTGAAGCGAATTGTATCAAACAATGGGATTAACTCAACAATTTTTCTTTTTTCACGATTTCATCAAATTTCTGTGGATATTGTTTTATGTCAAAACACACAAAACATCATAACCTTCATGGTGAGGTGGGAAATTTTTTCCCATCTCAACATGAAGGTTTGCCGAAACTTAGAACGCCGAATTGGACCAGAATTACTCCCACAAATACGCCGCGAACGCCATTTCACGTTGTTTTACAACGGTTCCGGAGATTTTGGGCATCGCTGAAAGCCCAAAAATTGGGGTATAAATTAGTATTTTGTTGATAACTTCTAAAGTACTGAACGAAATCAAACGGGAGTGGTCGCATTTTGTTGGCACTGAACCCCTCTTGCTTGCAGTTTTTAGTTGGTTTCTCAAATCGGCCTGATCAAAAAGTTATTAATGTTCAAATTTGAAATAGGTCGAATTTTCGGGCTATTCTGGGTGACCCAAATTTCGGTACAACAAAACGCGGGATTTACCAAACAAATGTTAGTGTTTTAGAATCCTCAGTTAGTGGAGAGTATCCCCATATATATTTTATATATTATATTATGTAGTTGAGATAGTCAATTTTGGCTCTGAACAGGTGTCACTTCGCTTTTATGGGCATTTGGTACGGTACCTTATTATTGCTATAACTCCTTGAAGAATGTACCGATTGGGCTCATTTTTTAATATGATGCGTATCTCAAGCAGTGCTACAAACTGTATTAAGGGGGTTTATTTTTGTTCCGCCGTTTCAGAGAAATTGGCCAGTAAACTTGCCCTCGGTTTTAGCACCAGAAGCGGTTGACACCATCCGGCACCACCTTGAACCTTTGAGTTTTGTTACTTCGGATAACAAAATTAGTGTTTTGAATAGCCCGTCTAACGTAGATTCCGAATATGTATACTTTATATAGCGTTTTCTGAGTTTTAGATGTTCAATTTTAGCTCTGAACGTGGTGTACCTCTCCTCTGAGGCCATTTGGTACGGTACCTCATTTTTGCTATAACTCCTTGAAGAATGCACCGATTGGGCTCATTTTTTAATATGATGCGTATCTTGAGCAGTGCTACAAACTGTACTAAGGGCGTTTGTTTTTGTTCAGCCGTTTTCGAGAAATTGGCCAGGACATGTACCCCATTTTTGACCTGATGGAGCATGGTACCAGTACATCAGAGCTATGTTACATCACCTATAATGCGATTTAAAGCTTGGTTATTGGTTCGTTAGACTCGCCTGATAATGGGAATTGTTCCCATATATATTTTATATTTCGTTTTATGAAGTTCTGAAGGTCAATTTTAGCTCTGAATGTGGTGGATCTCTCCTCTTGGGTCATTTGGTACGGTACCTTTATTTTGCTATAACTCCTTGAAGAGTGCACCGATTGGGCTCATTTTTTATCATGATGCGTATCTTGAGCAGTGCTACAAACTGTACTAAGGGCGTTTGTTTTTGTTCAGCCGTTTTAGAGAAATTGGCCAGTAAACTTGCCCTCGGTTTTAGCCCCAGAAGAGGTTGACACCATCCGGTTGACACCATTGACACCGTTACCACCTTTCATGTACGTGTAAAAATTAGTGATTTGAACAGCTCGTATAACGTAGATTTTGAATATGTATACTTTATGTATACTTCATGTATAATGAGTGGTTATTGGATATAGTACAGAAACAGTACCCCAAATGGGTCATTTTGGTCATTTGGTACGGTACCTTTATGTTGAAATATCTCCTCGTAGAGTGAACCGATTTTTGATCTGTTTGTTGATTTGAACTCAGCTTGAGCCGTACTTGAATCCCTGTAAATGGCGTTTTGTTTCTTTCAGCCGTTTTCGAGAAATTAGCAGCGACACATACGGTCGTTTTGACCTTTTAGCGACCGGTACGTTTCACGTTTCTACTTGTGAAATGGCTAAATTGTTGGTCTTAGTTGCAGGAATAGGTGCGTTGAACCCTATTTGTTATGCTGAAGCTCTTCATATATGGTTTTTGTAGGGTTTTCAGAATTTCAGGTGGTCAATTTTGGGTCTGCATATGACCACCCCAATCCCCCGGAGTAAGTGTCACCCCCAGCTGCACGGGTCGAGGCAGCGCCCAAAAAGACTGGTCGGAGACCGGCAGGGCTCAAAATTAGTAGGCTAAGGTTAAGATTATGCGCCCAACCCCGCTGTTTCCAGGAAATGTTTTGCTGCAGTTTCGAAAATTAATTTTTCAGATGTCAAGTGTTGTGGTTTTGGGTGACTCTCATCTTGAGAGAATTAGTCATGTCTTCGAATTCCCAAATAATTTTACTATTGTTGCAAGAGGTGGGGCACACCTGAATATTTGGCTGGAAAATAAAGCAATCATTAGATGCCACGATGTGTGTATGACTTTCTTGGGTGGCAATAATTTGACGGCGAACCCACGAGACGCTTTGGGATATAAAGAGGAAATAAAAAATGTGCTGGGGCAACTGGTCCAACTGCGAAATTTCTGCAATTTCCACAATGTCAAGCTAATCATTTGCCAAGTGTTGAATCGCCGAACTTCTATGGATGCTCCGTTCGATGTCATCAGGACGTTCAACAATCGATTGGGTGAAAACAAGTTAAAGCCCCACTATAGGAAGCTCGAAATGCCCGAAGAGTTTATTGAAGATGGAGTTCACATGACAAATAACATGTACAAGCAGTTAGGGCCAAAACTAGTTGAAATGGCGGAGACAGCACCAGTAGCACGCACAGATTTGGCCGATGTCACTTTGCAAAATTTTTATTAACTGATTGCATTGCTTGAAAAATCAATGTTTGTTTTTTCAAAATGACCGTTTTGACTTGATACCCGATTGTTATGACTTGCTATCTTTAGTAATTGGTTTACTTCATTAGAGAGTTTCTGAATTCATTGGTCCTATGACTTTTTAGACCTTTTCATTAGAGTTTCGAAATTTTTTAAGGCAGCCAGAGATTTGTACAAAGGAAAACTGATAGTAAAATGTAGTGGAAACTGATAGAAAAGATATAGTGGAAAGCCTGATTCAGCATAGTAGGTGCTGACCCACTCGAAAGGTGAGGGGTTGCATTCTGGAATTCCACTCGACAGTTGAGGGTATCCTTTTATATGACTGTTCCCTGTTCTAATTTTAATACATAATTTGGATAAAATTTAATCAGTTGGGCTATTCGATAGTTGAAAGCCTGATGCTGTATAGTAGGTGCTGACTCACTCGAAAGTTGAGGGGTCTCATTCTGGTTTACCACTCGACAGTTGAGGGTATCCTTTCATATGACTGCTCCCTGTTCTAATTTTAAAACAAAGTTTGGATAAAATTGATCATTTGGGCTATTCGATAGTTGAAAGCCTGATGCTGTATAGTAGGTGTTGACCCACTCGAAAGTTGAGGGGTCTCATTCTGGATTACCACTCGACAGTTGAGGGTATCTATTATCTGGCAAGTTTGCGTTCACCTTTTCAAAATTTTATTCAAATTTGCTATCATTTGGGCTATTCGATAGTTGAAAGCCGGATGAATTTTATCAAGTCTTGACCCGACCGAAGACAGTGGGTCTCATTCTGGATTACCAATTGACTGGTGAGGGATTTTTTACTGAAATTGGGAAGCATTGAAGTGTTGAAGTCAATTTCGATCTGATTTCTGAGCGAAATCTTATCCAATTGTCTTGCAATTTTTTACTGCTTCTCAAATAATTTATTTTAGATAATTTCTTCATTTTGAGCTTTTCAAAATACTTAATTCACATAAGATTCATCATATGCGCTGTTCCTTTCTTGAAAGCATGCTGAGGCTAATAAGGTTGTGAACATTGGATAAGTAAGGGTTCTAATTGTGTATTACCACTCAACAGTTGAGGATATCCTTTATATAGATGTCCCCTGTTCTAATTTTAAAACATAATTCAGATTAGATTTATCATTTTGGCGATTCGATAGTTGAAAGCCTGATGCAGTATAGTAGGTGCTGACCCACTCGAAAGTTGAGATGTCTCATTCTAGATTACCACTCGACAGTTGAGGGTATCCTTTTATATGACTGTTCCCTGTTCTAATTTTAAAACATAATTTGTATAAAATTTGTCATTTGGGCTATTCGATAGTTGAAAGCCTGATGCTGTATAGTAGGTGTTGACCCACTCGAAAGTTGAGGGGTCTCATTCTGGATTACCACTCGACAGTTGAGGGTATCCTTTTATATGACTGCTACCTGTTCTAATTTTAAAACTTAATTTGGATAAAATTTGTCATTTGGGCTATTCGATAGTTGAAAGCCTGATGCAGTATAGTAGGTGTTGACCCACTCGAAAGTTGAGGGGTCTCATTCTGGATTACCACTCGACAGTTGAGGGTATCCTTTTATATGACTGCTACCTGTTCTAATTTTAAAACTTAATTTGGATAAAATTTGTCATTTGGGCTATTCGATAGTTGAAAGCCTGATGCAGTATAGTAGGTGTTGACCCACTCGAAAGTTGAGGGGTCTCATTCTGGATTACCACTCGACAGTTGAGGGTATCCTTTTATATGACTGTTCCCTGTTCTAATTTTAAAACATAATTTGGATAAAATTTGTCATTTGGGCTATTCGATAGTTGAAAGCCTGATGCTGTATAGTAGGTGTTGACCCACTCGAAAGTTGAGGGGTCTCATTCTGGATTACCACTCGACAGTTGAGGGTATCCTTTTATATGACTGCTACCTGTTCTAATTTTAAAACTTAATTTGGATAAAATTTGTCATTTGGGCTATTCGATAGTTGAAAGCCTGATGCAGTATAGTAGGTGTTGACCCACTCGAAAGTTGAGGGGTCTCATTCTGGATTACCACTCGACAGTTGAGGGTATCCTTTTATATGACTCTTCCCTGTTCCATTTTTAAAACATAATTTGGATAAAATTGATCATTTGGGCTATTCGATAGCTGAAAGCCTGATAAAGTATAGTAGGTGTTGACCCACTCGAAAGTTGAGGGGTCTCATTCTGGATTACCACTCGACAGTTGAGGGTATCCTTTTATATGACTGTTCCCTGTTCTAATTTTAAAACCTAATTTGGATAAAATTTGTCATTTGGGCTATTCGATAGTTGAAAGCCTGATGCAGTATAGTAGGTGTTGACCCACTCGAAAGTTGAGGGGTCTCATTCTGGATTACCACTCGACAGTTGAGGGTATCCTTTTATATAACTGCTACCTGTTCTAATTTTAAAACAAAATTCGGATAAAATTGATCATTTGGGCTATTCGATAGTTGAAAGCCTGATGCTGTATAGTAGTTGTTGACCCACTCGAAAGTTGAGGGGTCTCATTCTGGATTACCACTCGAAAGTTGAGGGTATCCTTTTATATGACTGTTCCCTGTTCTAATTTTAAAAAATAATTTGGATAAAATTTATCATTTGGGCTATTCGATAGTTGAAAGCCTGATGCAGTATAGTAGGTGTTGACCCACTCGAAAGTTGAGGGGTCTCATTCTGGATTACCACTCGACAGTTGAGGGTATCCTTTTATATGACTGCTTCCTGTTCTAATTTTAAAACAAAATTCGGATAAAATTGATCATTTGGTCTATTCGATAGTTGAAAGCCTGATGCTGTATAGTAGTTGTTGACCCACTCGAAAGTTGAGGGGTCTCATTCTGGATTACCACTCGAAAGTTGAGGGTATCCTTTTATATGACTGTTCCCTGTTCTAATTTTAAAAAATAATTTGGATAAAATTTATCATTTGGGCTATTCGATAGTTGAAAGCCTGATGCAGTATAGTAGGTGTTGACCCACTCGATAGTTGAGGGGTCTCATTCTGGATTACCACTCGACAGTTGAGGGTATCCTTTTATATGACTCTTCCCTGTTCCAATTTTAAAACATAATTTGGATAAAATTGATCATTTGGGCTATTCGATAGTTGAAAGCCTGATAAAGTATAGTAGGTGTTGACCCACTCGAAAGTTGAGGGGTCTCATTCTGGATTACCACTCGACAGTTGAGGGTATCTTTTTATATGACTGTTCCCTGTTCTAATTTTAAAACCAAGTTTGGATAAAATTTGTCATTTGGGCTATTCGATAGTTGAAAGCCTGATGCAGTATAGTAGGTGTTGACCCACTCGAAAGTTGAGGGGTCTCATTCTGGATTACCACTCGACAGTTGAGGGTATCCTTTCATATGACTGTTCCCTGTTCCAATTTTAAAACATAATTTGGATAAAATTGATCATTTGGGCTATTCGATAGTTGAAAGCCTGATGCAGTTGAGGGGTCTCTTTCTTAATTACGACTCGACAGTTGAGGGTTTCTTTTATCTGACAATTTTTATCTGACTGTCTCATTTCCAAGAATGTTTGATCGTAATAATTTGTTACCTGTGCTCCTTAATACCTGTGCCAACGTAGTTTTTTCATTTTCAGATATGTCTCTGAGAAAACATCGCCTTAAATTGAACGTCAATGACTATCTCTATGCTGATCCAAGCGATTCCTTCATAATCAAAAAAGTTAGCGAGGAAGTTGGTAATGGATTGTTTGCTCAAAAAAGCTTTTTCAAAGGCGACTTCGTTCTATTATATCGCGGACAGAGATTAACAGCTGAAGAATACGAAGCAGTTATCGATAAGAGTTATCTTTTTTCGAACGACACAGATCTTTTTATTGATGCGTCTGATACCAACTCCGGGCTTGCCAGGTATATGAATGACTCCTTGAATGATCCTAACTGTGTTGCCTCGATTTATCGTTGCAAAGAGAAACTTCCTCATGTTATGTTCAAAACTTTAAGAAACATCGAGGCAGGAGAAGAACTGCGGTACAGTTACGGACCAAAAAATGGAATTCATAGACCTTGGTTAGAAAATAAATCTGTTCTACAGGGAAATTTTAGCAAAAAATCTGAATTGACGGTTGAATCTGTGTTAGAGAATCACCAAAGTGAGGTTTTGATTGAGGATAATTTTGAAGAACAGGCGATTGGGAACACCCCAGAGACATTAGCTAGGGAGAGTAGTTCAGCTTTTACACCTAATGAGAATAAGTCTCAATCTGAGTCTTGTCTAAGTGTGGATTTGCTCAAAGAAACAGGCGGAGTGGAAACGGAAGAAACTGAAATTGAAAATGCCGCTTCCAAAGACGAAGGCAATATGGCAATAGGTTGTAAAACTACTATCAGTGTTTGCCGTGAAATTGGTCAAACCGTCAGGGAAATAAGTTTGCTCTATCAATCCGCTATTTGTGACAATCTCAGTGATTCAAATCTTCAGAACGTTCAACATAGCGCTGAGCTGCAGGCAGAAGAAATTCAAAGAAAAAATGAAACCAATCGAAAGATAGAAAAATTTTCTGATGTTTACACACCAGAAAACAGCGATTCGGAAAGCAGCTCTGACGAAAATGACGATTATGCAGAAGAGAGGCAAATTGATGAAGCTTCTGAGAAAATTTCAAACTGTAAGGATCCTGAAACCGTTGTTCAACACCAAACAGAACAAAACGAGACTAGTCAAGCTTCCATAAATGAAAACTTAAACGGAGGAGTTTGTGAAAACGCAGTTTCACAGCATTCGGATGTAAATGAAAGTACTCAAAGCCCATTTCATCAACATCAGGAAGAAAGTGGAAATATTAGCTTGCA
Source organism: Convolutriloba macropyga (assembly GCF_964194025.1). Classification (NCBI taxonomy): domain Eukaryota; kingdom Metazoa; phylum Xenacoelomorpha; order Acoela; family Convolutidae; genus Convolutriloba; species Convolutriloba macropyga. The sequence goes on along the minus strand of NC_134474.1, from coordinate 54,803,105 downwards.
ATCTGCACTTGAGCATGAAGAGTCCGTTGATGATTGCTATGCATATGCACCTCTAGAATGCTTTCTCTGTGGGAAAAAACTCTTCGGTGATCACCAGATTGCGCGCCATGTTTTTTTACAGGAATGTACAAACAGAGAGTTCGAAGTGCTCGATCCTCAATCGTTCCAATTTTTTCTGTGTCGTTGTTGTCCAACAGTTTTTTTTGGCTTTGAACTTGACGAAATTAGTGAACACGTTTCTTCTGCTCACGGTAAAGCAGTTTTCCTAAATGGAGTTTCTGAGAAGTCAGGTACGATTGAGCAGTACATGATCGACCCATTTTTAATTGACAAAATATGCCGGGATTACAGAACAGGGAAGTTGAAACGCAAAACTACCGCGGAGCACAGCACTGGTAATCCAAGTTGGTTTAGAAAAAAACCTCACGCTGCAAACTTTAATGCAAGAAAGAATGCAGACCCCGATTATTCACCCTCTGAGTCAACTGTGAGAAAACAAACCAAGAAAGCGAAGAAGGTTTGTTTAACAAAAGAATTTGACCGACTTAGCAAACAGGTATTCGATTGTACAATTCCAACGCAACCACCTGGAAACTCCGAAGTAAGTGGATTGCCCAAAAAATCTGCAGTTCAACCTCCCAACAATGTCAATGACGAAAACTCAAAAGGCGGTCCTAATACTAGTGAAGAAGAGGTTGCTAATTCTAGTGAAATTTCTGATATGCAAAGTGCGGACCGAAATGAAGTCGAATTGAGCAAAAATTGCAAACGAAAACGTAAGTCAGGGAGGGAAAAATTAGTCTGCACCTTGTGTTATAAGGTTCTAAACAATAAGTACGTAATTTCTGAGCACCTTGAGCATATTCATAAAATACGTGATCGGAAGCAACGAAAGATGATGTCTAAAATTCTGTATTTCCAGAGCAACTATAATTGCAGCAAAAAGAAGCGATTGTATGTCTGCTTTAAGCCCGGCTGCTTGTTAACTTTCCACAGAAAAGATAAGCACACTCGACAATTGAAAAACAACGAAACGCTGAATGAGCATTTTGATTTCATAAAGCCTATTCACAGACTTAATCAACTGCCAGAAGAATTCTTACCCGAAGAACTATCGGTTGACGAGCCCCTGACGGTAAAACCGAACATTTTCGGTATTGATCTTCAGAAAACTATTGAACTCTGGGCTGCAGAGAAGGTGGATGATTACCAAGAAGGCGTTGGTCAACGAACTTATGCGCCTGAAAGGATGCCCTCTCTTCTGAAGAAATTGAAAATGTTTGTTATTGATTCGAAAGGTTTTATGTATCCTCCTGGCGTGGAGTCGCTCTTCAACAAACTACAAGAACACTATCGGGTCAACAGTGGCAAAACAAAACTTTTCTATTGCAGGGAGTTTTTGAACTTCATACATTATTCCAAAATTAATGACGGATTTGATTTAAGTGCGGAACAGGGCCAGCAATGGCGAATAATATGCGAAAGGATGGAAATGGCTGTTCAGCGGGTCAACAACCGCGCGCAGAAATCTGCTTCGTGTGAAATGTCAGTCAACAGAGAGTTCAAGGCTAGAGCAAAGTTGTCCAAGCAGCATGTAAAGGACATCTTTGATAAGATAATTTCTCTTCTGAAAGAAATTCTCGTTTTCTTTGAAAGCCCCGATTTATCGCGATCTGACCCAGGATCAGTTGATCATTCCTACAAATTGCTTCAGTGTTGTCTAATATTTGTTGTTTCAAATCGAAACGTTTCTAGAGTCGGAAGTGCAATCTGGCTTAAAAAGACATTCTTGAAAACTGCTTACCTCGTAAAGAGCCAGGGAGTTGTCACGTTCAAATGTTTCGATGTCAAAAAAATGGAAACCGTCATTCGAAACACTAACAGTAAAACTCTGAGGGTGCAGAAACGTGAAGTTACTCTCGAATTAATGCGATCCAATAAAAACTATAAAACTGAAGCTGGTAAAGAGCTTATACTGACATATGAAGAATACTGGTTTTTTTTGCGGTATCTCGTCATCAAAGAGAAAATAGGTGCCGGAGATCAGGAGTACCTTTTTCTCAAGAGGGACCAAAAGAATGAAATTCTCAATCGAAATATTGTAGGAAAATGGCACTGTGTACTCGAAAGTCACTTAAAACTTGACGTTAAAATTAACACAAGCGTTTGGAGACAGAGCATGTGTACTATATTTTCACAGGAAGTTACCGACATGCGCATACAAGGTGCCTTGGACCGACATATAGGGCACTCTAGAAAGATAGCTGAACTGTTCTATGAACTAAATTGCAAAGTCCATGCGATGAGTTGTCACCTTTAGAGCTGTCGATGATGTTCTCGCCTCCAATAAAGTGCTAAATGCGGAGTCTCAAAATCTCTTAGATGACAGAGAGTACGAGGACACAGTGTTTCAGTTCAAAGGGCTGACTTTTGAAACAGAGTTGGTGCCCACTACGAAAGAAATCGAATTGAAAACAATGATGGAAGAAGATGAAATA